>NW_008674121.1:32558-39089 GCF_000695815.1 Acanthisitta chloris | reverse complement strand
CCCAGACTTTCCATAGGGAGTAGCTGTTCCTGAGCTTGATAATAGTCCATATGATGAGTCTTCTCCATGTTTTCTCACAAGAGCAGATTTTTCCAACCAAATGCATCCTAGTATCAAGGAGCTTTTTCCTGCAGCTCAGCCTGTTTTCCCATTACTCTTCATCAAGTCACTTACTAAGCTCTAAAGCCCATCTATGTAGATTAATTTGCATTTCCATGAGGTGTAAGTCTCTAAGAAGGCAAAAGAAAAGGGAACTGCTATGCTCAAAACAAGAAAAACCTGTGCCTCGCTTCCTCTATTTTGGACAATTGTAGGTAGCTAAAGACAAATCCTATCCCTGGGTTATGTAAACAAGGAACCTGGTACAAATGGACCAATTCAGGCTGCTCATTCAGGCACAAAAGAAGGTTAAGGATAGCAGGATGTATTGGATTATTCCGAAATGCACCATGTATTTTTCTTGTGTGTATTTGACCCTACCTGCTATGAGAAGACAAAGCAAGAATGGGGTAGGACAAATTCGAAACATGTTTTCCTAAATTTTGCATTACAAGCATAAAAGGAAATCCAGAACATGATTGTTTCCAATTAATCTTGCCCAGTTCCATGCTACCTTTTACCATTTGGATGCTCACCTTAGACCCAGTTATTATAAAACACTACTGGCAAAGTTTAGGAAAACTATTGCACACAGTAATAGAGACTAAAATTAAAAAGTTTGTTCATGTTTTCTTCAATGTTTTTTCCTAAAGTATGAAAACCTGCTTTTCATCATTTTAGGGAATTATGACTACTCCCTGAATATTTCAACTTCCTGTACTTTTATTCCCCTCTTGGTTACAACATCAGTCTCAATTCCAAAATTACTCCAGGTATATATAACTAAGAATTTTATCCCTTGTACAGGTGCAGAAGTTTACTTTTGTTTGTTTTTCCCTAACCCAGCATAATAGTTTCTGTAGACCCCTTTGGTGACTTTTTCTTTTTTTTACATACTTTGCAGCCTACAGAGTGTTTCCTAAGTCAGCATGAAGAAAAACAAGAGACCGTTGTAAAGGCAAAGAGGAGAAAGAAGGTATGAAGGTCCCAGTGTGTTTGGGGACAGGGCAGTGGGTGTATGTGCTACTGCAAGACTTATAATTGGCACAACCCCCTGACAATGAAAAGTAATATGGTCATAATGTTGCAGCCTCTTTTAGAGAAGACTAGAAATTTCTAATTTTTAGACTTGACTCAAAATACCTATTCCCAGCCTGAACTGTGGCATCGTGTCTATACTCCACTTAAGGACTGTATGCATCTACAGCCCATGTGCACATGGTGCACACCAGGAAATTGTAACTGTGAATAAAAAAATGTGGAATTTCAGTTGCTGCAGAGTCTGACCCATTTCAGCAGTGTGGTTGGGCTCTAGCTGCTGTCATGTCTTTTGAGCCAAGACCTCTCCTTGTTCGCTCTTCTCCTCATAGCATAAGTATATAAATAAATACTCTGTATTGTTGCTCTGGCCATGCTCCATCCTCACCCACAACAACAAACACACTCTGCAGCCTGGTTGAAGATTATATGGCACCAGGCAGACTAATTGTCTTTCAGGACAGACTGTAAGTAGTTGGCTCCCTCACAAGTCTGAGAGGTGGCCTTTCTATACTATGTCAGGCCTCTTAATCATCTAGGGAATGGGAAGAGGGAAGAGTGGGATTTTGCTTTAAATGCGGCGCTGGCAGAGGTGACCACGCTACTCCACTGCAGCCAGAGCAAAGGCATCCCATAACAGAGATTGGTGAACTGACCTAACAAAAAGGCTCCATTCTCAGGCAAACAACAGGCACTTAGTTATACCTTTGGTTTCAGCGGGCCTAGGCCACTAAGTTGACATATACAGCCTGTCAAAAAATCCCATTAAGAAATATTTATCAGGTTGATCTATGGGTTCCAAACAAAGTGCTCTCTCCAAAAATAAGGAAAAGGGGGGTGGGGAAACCCCTTTGCTTTTAAGCATCTGGAATGAATTGGAAGAAAAATAATAAAACTTCCTCCATGAGGAACATTTCCCCACAGCTGTCCTTGGAGGAAGAGAGTTTGCTCAGGTGTCCTTGCTCTTGCTCTTACAGAATTTTTCATTAGTATCAGGCTTCTCTCCTCCAGAGTGCCATAATTTTCTTGAAGGAACCAAGTGGCCCAATGAATGATATAATGGTCCCGTGGAACAGCATCTTAAACTGAATTGCCAAGTATAATGAGCCTGATAGTTCTGTCTTGCTGTCTTCTAAATGAGAGGTTCCCAAACGTGGGTCACTTAAGAGGCAGGGGCTGGAGAAAAGCATTTGTGGTTGATACGAAGAACAACAAAGGGGTTTGGTTGTGGTCCTCATGCAGAGGCTGTCTGTGCTGCAGATGGCTTCTGGTCATTCTTTGGGAAGACAGTTGTTGCATGGCATTAAAATACAACAGTGATAAATGAAGCTGAGTCTTGGGAAGGAATGCTACAGATTCAAGCACTGCAGAAACCTGCTGAAGAGCCAGACATCCTCTGGAAGGTCTTCCAGGGACTGCAGGAGGCTTTGCCCCAGACCAAAGGTAGACTGAGAGGAAGGCATAACCACTTCATCTCCACGTGTCCCACTGTCAAAGGTTCAGCTGGAGTCTTGCAAACACACAGCTGGCTTTTAGCAGAGGTGAAACAGGCAATGGCCAAAGTGGCAGATAACTATGAGAGGCAGCTGCCTACTTCGCCTTTGCTGCTTCAGCAGCCCCCATATGGCTCTTCCCCATTCAGCCTTCTGCCCCTTATGCTGCTGTTACAGGAGTATTTGGGGTATATTGGGCAAGAGGACAGATTGAGTGATGGGGAATGGAAGAGAATGAGAGAGTGGGTGCTGAGATGGAGGGATGGAAGAAGGTCTGTCCCCTACATTAAAATTCCTGCCATAGCTCTCTTCAAACTTTCCACTGCTCTTTGCTGCTCCAGGCCTTAGCCTGCCAAACTGAAGGTACCCACCATCCATCCAATGCTGCAAAAATGCTTCCAGGTCCATCTCATCTCCGTGAAATCCCACTTTGCCTCATAAATACGTACCCTATTGCCCCATTCTAACCACACTCTTCTGCCCTTTTTCACTTCTAGGCTTATGCTGCCATGCATCCTCATGATGGCAAGTTCAGTTTAGCTTACACAGCTGAGAAACCTTAAGCTGGCTTTTCAAAACTGAATCACATCTTAGTGAGAACAAGAGAGGCTTGACATTCTTGCCATTCTCTCCAGGCTGCCTCTATCCTTGAAAATTTGCTGTTTTCTTAAATGCTGGCAGTTCATTCAGATAAGGGGAATCTTGGACTATTCTACCCCCATGATCCATTTAGTTATGGAAGAAAGTACAGCAACACTCACTTTGGTGAGAATTCATAGAATCATAGAACCAACCAGGTTGGAAGAGACCTCAAAGATCATCGAGTCCAACCCTACCATGGTCACTAGATTATGGCACTATGTGCTACATCCAGTCTCATCTTGAAAACCTCCAGGGATGGTGAATCCACCACCTCCCTGAGCAGCCCCTTCCCATGCCTGACTACTCTCTCTGTAAAAAATGTCTCAGACCTGTTACTTGCTAACATTCCTCAGGTGTAAAACAGAGTCATTATGAACTCATAATCAGGCCCTAAAAATTAGTAGTTTGTTTTAAAAATTTTACAGTTTGGAAGAACAAAGCATCTGCTGAACTCTTGCTGCTTGACTTCTGCTTTTGTTGTTAGCTTTTAATTCATTTTCATCACCCTTGCATGGTATTCTGTGAATATTGCTAACCAGCTTTCCTTTGGAAATAGTTACCCTGTTTCAATCAAAATATAACCAAGTCTTATATAATCCTGTTGTTACACTTTCAGAATAATAAAGCAAATTATGAAAAAAACCCTTACTTTTCAAACTGATATTTCAGTGTAGCAATAGCAAAGCTCAAAAGAACAACTTTTAGTTATGTTTCTGTTACAGCAGCCTTTCAGGTGAGTGCATGAGATTTTTTGTGTTCAGGGTCACAGACATCTCACCAAAGTATCTGAACTTGCACCTGAAGACAGCATTCCCACTAAAGACAAAGGAAATCTTGTCTCCTTGTAAGGTGTTTTCCAATTAAGCTGTAATTATACTAATATAACTGTGTGAAGTTATGGAGGAACACTTATTTACAGTGTTAGCTAGCCAAAGAGCAGAAACTATAGAACTGCCATACTTACTCATTTGCCTTGGTGTTTTTTAGAAGAAGATTTCTGATATCCTGCAACAATCTGCTCCAAAGCCTGGTGTCCCTGCAGATCTACAAAACCTGCTTAGTCAGCATTTTGGTGAAAACCGTTCAGTGATTGAAATAGAGGAATTAAAGCTGTCAGGTAACACATCCAATATTTAATTGATAAGTATTGGTTTTTTCATGTTCCTATTGAGTTCTTTTTCTGCAGAAGGAAGAAGATTTTTTGGGGCAGGTCTTGGGTTGTACTTTTTGATGGAAGTCTTTTCTTATGCTGGACATTAATTTGCTGTTCAAGTTGAGATGTTAGTTTCTTTGGAATAAATGCAAGGTTTCTTGGACTTACAGAAACAAAATGTTGTTTAAACATGTCCTTTTATAATAGAGTATTAATTTCAGGAGCTCTCTTTTCTTACAGAAATTGCATGTTTCCTAATACTAGCTTCCAAGATGCTGAGAGAGTGTCTGGGATTATCTGAGTCAATCCAGATGCATAATAGGAGGACTGACAGAATTAGACGAGGAAATAATGAGACATCATTCTGATATGGTTATGAGATGCTGAATGCAATGGTTTTTCAGGGAGTGGCATGAAATGAGATGGTAATTTTGGTCAACGTGTGAAGTGACCAAGTTTTATCTATTTGGTTTTCTGTATTCTACTTCCAGTTAAAAGCCAGTGATAGAGAAGGCAGAGCAGGACAGAGCAGGGTTAGCTTCTGTCAGCTGGAGGTTGCATTGAACTTCTCTGCCTCTTACTCTACAGATAGAGGCAGTGTCCATTATTTGTTGGTAGTACTCATGAAGAGCAAACAGCCTGGTAACTAACCTGCATTCACATTTGGTACTTCTTGAACTGTTAGTGACCTCTGGCCAATGTAGGAGCCTTCTAGCCCAGCAGTGCTTTGTCTCGTTTAATGTATAATCCTGTCTTTCTAGATAAATATGCTCTTCCTTAACACCTGTGATTGTAGGTTGCCCCTTTTTTATTTTTGTGGGTCAGGTTCAGCTTTTTTGTTAAATCAAGAAAACCTGGAGAATTCCCATACAGATTGCTTTGAAAAGCTTGTGTTAAGTATTTCTGGACCTATAAGGTTTTTAGTAAATAATAAATTGCTTTGGTTTCTTTCTTATTAAAAGAGCCCTTTGGGCTAGTGAAGTGACCCGTTTCCATATGGATTGGATCTTGGGTTGGATGGGGATATTTTTGCTTAATTTTTGTGCTGGGAATTGAAGGCTTAGAGTGCCAGGGAGTTTACAAACTTGTACAGCTGTCAAGCCATTCACGTCAAAGCAGTGAGCAAATAACAAGGAACTGCTTTGGAGTTGTGTGTTCTTGTTAACTGACAGAGTGCAGAAGGTCAGGTTTGTAGCCAGCATGGTCTCTTGCTGCAGTCTGGAGTTATGTGTTTCTTCCCCCCTTTCTGAAACTTTCATTTAAAATTGTTGTAAATACTCCAGTGTTGTTGGGCTGTTGCTGGAAAGTCAGTTACTGAAGCTATGTCCTTCAGAAACCATTTTTTGAATTGTTCAGTCATTAATGAGACAATGTATTCAGAAGAGCAGCCCCTGCCCTTGCCCACCAGCAGCAAGTGCATCATTTAAACATGATTCTTCTAGCAAATCAGCTGCTAATTCTTCAGCTGTACACATTCATTTCCTTTGGAGCTCAAGTCCCAGTAAATGTCAGTCTCTGGATTTAATAAAATGTATCAGTGCAAAATAAAAGTTTTTTAGCAAGACAACACCCATTAAATGAAAGAGAAATGGAGATTAGCTATGCTCAAGAAAGTACAGAGACAGGACTTCAGCTAGGCATTAGCTACAAACCAAGTTTCTCACACTGTCTATTCCAATGAAAATGATGGGTTGATGCTGTCAGCATTAGCACAATGCACCATCCATGTGAACATGAGTGATGTCTTTAAGAAAACTTCCTTAATTTAGTTAAAATATATCAGCAAACATCCATAGACAGACGTCCTGAGGTGCTGTGCTTCATATAAAATTATGACTAATATGTGTGTCCTAGAAGACAGAATTGTTAATGCTCTGTGGGAGCATATTGTTCTGTCAGGCAGAGAACCCTTAACAACAATGGCATGTTTTCAGACCGTGTAATTTTGATCACTTTTTAAAGAACTTGGTCTTTCTATATTGACACTGGAGAAAGCACCTTCCAAAGAACCTTGTTAGGATCTTGCCTTTCTTCATTGTCTTTATATGAAGCTTGAAGTTAAATGGTGTGTCTAGCACAGAGTGCTCTTAAAAGACTTACTAATTA
>NW_008674121.1:0-32536 GCF_000695815.1 Acanthisitta chloris | reverse complement strand
GAAATGGAGGAGGAGAAAGGCATTAAAATACAGTGTAGATGTTGCCATTAGGGTCAATATAATTAGGTAGATTACCACAATATGAAAGGCTGGAAAGTGGAATAAATTTACTGACAGGTAGATTATTGGTAGGTTCTTGCATTGACACAGTATGAATGGTTTGGGGAATTTACAAACATATTTTATTCTAGGTACATTGGCTTTTGGCTAAGACTTCTGATTGATTGTGGCAAAGACATATGAAAACTTTTCTAAAGTACAAGATCACTCCTGTGCAGCCCTGTATCAGGATTTCATGGTGGGAGAAAAGAAAGGAATTGCAAGCAGGTTGAGAGATGTTACCTTCATTGGTTTATCCAATATAATGTTTCTTTTACATGAGGGGTACATTAATTTTTGTTTTAGAAATGGTAATCTATTGATGATGGATTTTACACAGTTGGGATTTCATCCCTATAACTAGTGGTTATGCTGCAAACATATATTATCCCTTTGCTGTTAAAATACATTGACAAAAACATTTTTTTCCTTTATATTTTCAGATTCCTGTTTTTTGCCAGCCAATGATCTCACCCACAGTTTTTCTTCATACCTGAAGGAAAGTGAGTTTAAAATGCTGGTCTGGATGAGATGAAAGTTGTATGAAAAACATTATTAAGGCAATGTTACTGCAGTTTTTATCTCTAGCTCCAAATATTGTTTGTTATGAAATATTAATCACTTTAATGTTTTTTCTGGTCTTTTTCTGGCAGATTTTGTTTTTCTGACTCTTTTTTACTCTAGCATTTTTTTTTGTATCAAAATATTCTAGGATTTCTTTTAATTGCTAGGGATTATTCGTTAGCAATTTATTGTGGTTTCATAAGTAGGTGTATGTATTATTTTTCAGCAAAAATCCTGCAGCTGTCTGCTGGAGAACCAAAAGAATTTTTATTCTCTTGTATATTTATATTGAAC
Organism: Acanthisitta chloris; assembly: GCF_000695815.1. Taxonomy (NCBI): domain Eukaryota; kingdom Metazoa; phylum Chordata; class Aves; order Passeriformes; family Acanthisittidae; genus Acanthisitta; species Acanthisitta chloris. The sequence goes on along the minus strand of NW_008674121.1, from coordinate 31,579 downwards.
TTCTGGTCTGGTAAATGTTTCTTTCCAGTTGGTTTTCCCTGATACAAATTGCCTTATGTGGCAAATGAAGATGATGGGCTTGTCACCATACAACCTGGTGATTATTGATGCTTATCTAATTCATTTGATTGTGTGATGTTTCTGTATTTTAAGCACTTCATTTTCCAGTTTCTCAGCCATAACTGTGTGTAAAAGTGTTGCCAAAGATCCAGACCTCATAGGAGTCAGTATGTGTGTTCTTGCTTCTGGCTACCATTCATCATGTACTCTAGTAATTTAAAATTGTGGCATGTGGTACTTTCTCTGTGTGTGTACAAGGGCTTTTTCATTGCAGTCTGTCCTAAGTGGGCAAAACTCCGTAAAAACCACAAAGAGAAGAAGTCGGTGATGATGCTGGTTATCTGCAGTTCTGCTCTTCGTTCCTTGGAACTCATCAAGTATGTCAATAGCAAATGTTATGTTGAGATTGGCAGTCAGTCAGTGGTTTTATCTTGGAACCACAGACATAAAGGCAAAACTGGGACACTATCCTCTGCAAGCCAGCAAATTCACTGACTCAAACTGATGCAATATCCCTTGCTTCTTTAGACTGTGGGAGTGTGGTGTTTGGTTTTAGGCTGAAGTAACACTTAGTACTTCAGTTGCCTGGAAGTGTTACTGTTGTTAAAAACCAAAAAATAAAGTGTAACCACTTTGGAGGAAATACGCAACATGCTATACTTGGGACCAGAGTAAACCCATAAAGCATCATGATCCACTAGAAATCATGACTTTGCCCTAAAGGCAATGAGGACATGGCATCCCAGGGCCTCCAGTGCCAATGTGTGCATCTGGCCTGAGTGCATCCAGGTCTGTGTCAGTGTTCTCAGCTGGCTTTGGCTGGCAAAACTGCTGTGCAGAGATGAAATTTTCAGTGTTCCCTGCTCTCTGTTTGTTTCTTTTTTCCTTTGTCTATCCTCTATTCTAATTCCAGAAGTCTTGATGGCTTTGATTAAGTAATGTATACCTCACAAATTTTATGGTTGTCTTCTGTGTCTTGACCCCATTTCCTGTGGTTATCTGTCAGTACAAAGGGAGATGGAGAGTTGGGAATTTTGACTCCATGACACAGATATAAGCATAGATGAGGCAGATGTACCAGTAGTGCTTAGGCCCTGCATGCAGATACTAGCATCAGAGACTCAGGTGGTTTATATATATACCTGTATATAAACCTTTACCTTTGCAAATTGAGAATCTGGCACACTGCAAAAAGCATGCAGAGAAAGCTGTCTGAAGTGACATTCATTAAATACTAAGTATGTCATCAACATTGTTGCTGTGTGCCAAAATGAAGCGTCGGGCAAACAAGTCAGGGTTTCCAACGAGTTTTGGTGAACTGAAATTTGAGCAGTCTCTGCAGTAAATACTCTGGAAGCCTAGGTTTTCCCAGGAGCCATGCTGCAGGTAGGCTGTAAAATGTAGATTGGTCCATACACAGATCCTTCCTTTTGTGGGCACACACACATATTCATTCATGCCAGTATCTCAGTAACTGAGTTATTTTATATAGAGGATTTGGTGATAATCAGTTTTGAACTGTGAAAGCACAGGCCATAGTTACTAAATATTATCTGAAAAGCTGTCTAAACAATATTGCTCCCTACTGATACCTTCTATTGTGTTCATCGAGTTGTTGATCACTGTTGACAAGTAGCAAACAAGAATGTACATAGTGTTCAGAGTACAAGCAGGGGTCACTGGGGGACTGTATGTCCCAAGCATGTTGAGAAATGCTGATTACTTATGATTTCCTCATGTGTGGTCTTAATCCTAGCCCTGATTCTTGCATTTCATTGTTCTTTTTTTTTTTTTTTATTGCTAGGTCAATGACAGCATTTAAAGGAGACTGCAAAGTCCTCAAGTTGTTTGCAAAGCACATAAAGGTTGGGAATTTTAATAGAGCAAGTAAACAATGAAATAATGTCATACCATTCTCTTTTTAAAGCATTTGGCTCTACTGCCTTTTCAAGTAAAAAATAATGTCATACCATTCTCTTTTTAAGGCATTTGGCTCTACTGCCTTTCATATAGTGTTCACATAAAGTTCCTTCCTTTAGGTATTGCTTCTTCTGGTAACCCACTGCTGCAGTGTGAGGAATCCAGGCAAACACAGTCTCCAATAGCTCTTGTGCAACCCTACACAGAATGTAGATGCTTAGGCATGTGCTGTGTTTTAATAATGTCATACCATTCTCTTTTTAAGGCATTTGGCTCTACTGCCTTTCATATAGTGTTCACATAAAGTTCCTTCCTTTAGGTATTGCTTCTTCTGGTAACCCACTGCTGCAGTGTGAGGAATCCAGGCAAACACAGTCTCCAATAGCTCTTGTGCAACCCTACACAGAATGTAGATGCTTAGGCATGTGCTGTGTTTTGGAGATGTTCCACATTCCCGTGAATTGCTCACTCAAATGCCATTTGTCTGCTGAAATAGGAGGCTCACATACATAAGTCCATGGAAGCAAACTTTACCAGCACCCACATTTGGATTCGGGAAACTGAATGCCTGAATACTCAATATCCATACCTGTGGGAAAGCACAAATGATGGGGATGTTGAAAGTAATGAGTGGATACTTGGCCTTAGATAGAAATGCTGTTAAACACACAAATGTCACTCGCTTTGTTTCACCTTTTTTCAGTATCTTCATCTTGAAGGACTTCAGAGTTAATTCAAGTTTTGTCAGTTTTCTGGATATTTCCAGAGAATTTGTTTAAATGCTGAAGGAATCCTACTGTTCTCACCTCCAAAAATAGTCAGTGCAATAGCAGATTTTCAAAGTTGAAATGACTGAACTTCTAGAGAAGTGTGATGCCCAGCTGGCTTGTTACACTTCTGAAACTTTCTTCCGGATATAACAGTTTGGCAGTTTGAAAGACAAATAGAATTTCTTACTTGATGGTATTCTAGAAAGAGCTACTATGAGATACTCAATGTATTTCCAACTCTTTGAGAAAAAAATTTTAAAACAATTGTGGCTTTACCATGGTTTTTCTTTCTCTCTTCAAAATAGATAAAAGAACAGATGAATATGTTGGAGAAAAGTGTGTTCCACATTGGGGTTGGAACTCCTGGGAGAGTAAAAGCTCTAGTGGAGCAAGGTAGGAGAACAAGGAGGGTTTTTGCCCTAGATATCTTATATTTGGTCTCATGAGAAGTGAGACTTCATTTGGTTTTGAGGTGCTTAGGGTGGCATGAATCTGTAGATTTGGGTACTACTAAACTGTACGGTTCTGCTTCTCCACTTCTACTATGTCAGTCACTAGGTCAAGATTCTAGTAGTTGATTTTGTGATTATTTTAAGCTGGCATAAGTCAGTATTAGCAGAGAAAGGCAGAGTAATACTTCCTCACCCTTGCCAGTCAGTGCTCGCTTATTCCCCTTTCCTGCCTCTTGTGCTAGTCCAAGAAACGTTTTGGCAGCTCAGTGAGCTGACCCCAATTAAAACAACACCAGTGTGCACACAAAATCAGGTAATGAGCAGGCAGAGGTGGGGAACTTCCTCTTTTGGCAGGAACACTGATTTATGCTGACTTGAAAGTGATTACAAAAGCATAACGTGAGATTTAAAGCTCTGGGAGACCAAACACTGCAAGTGAATCAAAAGGAAATAATGGCAGAAGTCACTGTATCATATGTCACTCTGAGCTCAGTGTAAACTTTTGTGAGGGGTGGACAAAAGATCTGCTTGCCAATTTGATTTTACTTCTGATTTGTCTATAATTAAATTAATTATTCTATATCGATCTCCTTTTTCCTTCCCAAATTTTGTGTACTTATTCAGTAGACAGTATGTACATGAAGGAAAACAAACAACAAAGTGACAAGATGATAAGGCAATTCTTTCCATTCCTCTTTCTGAAGTCTGCCTTTCTCTGATTGTGGTCAGGCACCGGCTGTGGGTTGGGACTCTGGTGCTTCTTCCAAAAGAGGACAGGGGTAATAGTTTTGTTGTCTTCCTGTGCAGTCCACCAACATTAAATTTTCATTGCTGTAAGGGTGGTGAGCCACTGCAACAAGTTGCCCAGAGAAGTTGTGGATGTCCCATCCCTGGAAGCATTCAACACCAGGCTGAATGGGGCTTTGAGCACCCTGGTCTAGTGGAAGGTGTCCCTGCCTATCACAGGAGATTTGGAACTAGATGATCCTTAAGGGTCCTTTCAACCCAAACCATTCCATGGTCCTCTTTTAGGTGGAGGCAGCTTATGGCAGGAACACAAGGTGTGTTAAGTTCTAGTCCTTTTTTGACACTTTAGTGTTACAGTGCCAGGTCACTAGAGAATGGAGAGGATGGATGGAAGAAAATGGCAGGCATCATGTAGAAGACCAGGGCAAAATAGGAGAACAGCTGAAAGGCAAGTTTGGAAAGGACCTTTATTTTTCACCACTATTTATTCGAAGGATAAAGGAATTCTTCAGCAGCACCACTGACCTGACGCGCATTGACTTAACACCCAGTCCTGTAAATTGCTGAACGTTGTCAGTTCCCATTAACATGACTTTTCAGGCTAGGGTCCTTTAAACTTACCAGTTACAACATCAGCTGTGGAAATTCAACTCCTGCGGTTTCATCAAGAGGAAGCTTGAGGAATTATTTTCTGGCAGGATGTTAGCTCTTGACAATCCTGGCAACAGTAGTTGTTCTGCTTTTGTGTTTATCTTCCAAAAAGGCATGGGATTATGTGGCTAAGGGAGTTTGCAGTGTCAGTGCATTAGTTTTCCAACCAGCAAAATACAGTACTTAAGTGTTCAAAGATTAGTTTCCTTGGTAACAGACAGCAAAAGATGTAAAAGCCAAAAATCGTTTTGATAAGCCCATGTCATATTATCTCGGTAGTAAAAATTGTGTTGCCTTTTTAGATGGCCTGTGCTTGAACTCCACCAAATATATTATTCTGGATTGGAACTGGAGAGATCAGAAACTAAGGAGAATGATGGACATCCCTGAGGTATTGTATAAACACCTGTCTATATTTTGTGCATTCATTACTTTTGATTCTAGTTCTCAGATCTTGGTCAGTAAAGTTTTCTTTCTGTAAAGCTCTCTTCAGTGGTATAGAAACACAAAGAAGTCAGCATTGACTGATAAGTCTGTACTCTCTAATCTCAAAATTACCACCTGAGGAAGATCTTTTCCTTTATTGTTGCAAGTCACAACTGTGATTTCTATGGTTGCTCTGTGAATTTCCCCTGTTTATGCTAGATGGTTGTTCCACCTGTTCCCAGGAAGTTCTTTCAGTAAGAGGATTTTGTATAAAGTCCTAGACCTAGACAAATCAGAGGGCTGAGCAGTCATCAATTATATGAAGTTTAACAAGGGCAAGTTCTGGATTCTGCACCTGGGATGGGGCAACCCTGGCTGTACCTGCAGTCTGGGGAATGAGAAGCTGAAAAGCAATGCTGCAAAAGGGACGTGGGGGTCCTAGTCGATGGCAAATTGAAAATGAGTCAGTTGTGTGCCCTGGCAGCTAGGAGAGCCAACCATGTCCTGGGGTGCATTAGGCAAGGCATTGGCAGCCAGCTGAGGGAGGTCATTGTGCCGCTCTACTCTGCCCTTGTGAGGCCTCACCTTGAGTATTATGTGCAGTTTTGGGTGCCACAATATAAGAAAGCTATGAAACCATTAGAGAACATCCAAAGGAGGGCAACAAAGATGGTGTAGGGCCTTGAGGGGAAGCCATGCAAGGAGTGGCTGAGGTCACTTGTTTAGTTCAGCCTAGAGAAGAAGAGACTGAGGGGAGACCTCATTACCGTATACAGGTTCCTCACAAGGGGATGTGGACTTCTTCTTTCTGGCAATCAGTGACAGAACCCGAGGGAATGGCCTGAAGCTGTGTCAGGGGAGGTTTAGGTTAGATATTAGTTTCTAATTAGGTTCTTCACCCAGAGGGTAGTTGGACACTGGAAAGCTCCCCAGGGCAGTGGTCGCAGCACCAAGCCTGACAGAGCTCTAGAAGCATTTGGACAACTCTCAGGCACATGGTGTGAGTCTTGGTGTGGTCCTCTGCAAGGTCAAGAGTTGGACTCAGTGATCCTTGTGGGTGCCTTCCAAGTCCAAAATATTCTGTGTTTCTCTGAAAAGTTTCCTCAAAAACTAAATAAAGCTTTGAACAAGCATTTATTTTTGTCCATCTGAGAGTAACATCTTTTCTTGTGAGTAAATCTACAGACAGGTCTCTTGGGCATTTTTTCTTCTTGGTTTTTTTCTTTTTTGACAAGTTTTTTTTCTTTTTTGACAAGTACAAACCATTTAGAACCACCCATCATTTGTAGACGCCTTTTAAGATAATTTCCAGTTTTCAATTCTGTAATCCAGTTTTTATATTTAGTGCTGGGACAAGGTATGGTTTACCATATGCTGTGGGGCATCACCCAATATCTAGCCAGATGAAGAGACAGATTCCTCCATTAGTGGTTGTTATAAACCTCCCAATTTCCTGCACAGTGTTTTCAGGTTTTTCGCCTATTTAGACCAGGCTGATACACAGAATCTTCAGGGGAAAGGACTTTTTTTTTGCCTATAAATATTAACTGTTTCACAAATGAAAGAAATTATCAATCATCAATCCACTTGTCTATGTATTTGAATGTGCTGTATTTTACAGTCCCACATGCACAAAGATAGATGTTTTTGATAATCTTGAATAAAGCACCCCACCAAAAAAACACATTGCAGAAGTGTGGCAAAAGAACCTAGCTTGCTTTTTGGAGGCAAGGAGGCTCCCTCTTGTGGTAAATACATCAGGCCTTTTTGTATGGTGCTTGGTCTTACCTGTAAGTTTTTTAAAGAACAGAAAACATGAATTCACAGACATAGCAGTACAAACGGTGCTGATTGCAGTGGGAGGGATTTTTTAAGTCAGCTGAAGCAAATATAACTACAGTAGACTATAGGTGATCCACCTTAAAAAAAGATGAGGATTATGTTGCTAATATTTCATTTTGGGCTATTTCAAACCTGAACTATCCCTTTTGGATCACTGTATTGGCATTTCTGTATATCTGCCTAGGAATATAGGCCAAAATATTGTGACTCCAAATTAAGGCAAAATCCTAAAGCTGTCTTAGCATAAAAAGCTGATCTTAGTTCAAGTTAAATCCATGTAAGAATGTTGCACCTTCATACATAGTGTTAGCATAGGTAATAGATATTTATGTGGGATTATGGAATAGTGAATATGCTATTACAGAAAAGTCTTCAAACTGCTCTTGACTCAGGTAACACAACATACAGAAAGGTTTTTGACATCTTGAGCTATGCAGGTGAATTGTCTTGCAACTGTTTGTCTTACTGCAGACATCAGGCAGATTCCTGAAATTTATTTGTAAGGAATGTCATCAATGAAAGATAGCCAAATAATCTTTTGGTGGTAAAGCATCTTAACACTACATATTAACCAACAGGATGTTCTAGCAATTTGTAGACTTGAAGTATGGAATACAATATTAGTCAACTTTTCTAATTGAAAATTGTCAAGTACATGCTATTATAGTCACAAGTCTAATCAGAGAGGAAACACAGTATCAAAGACATAACTTAGAGAATTGGCAGTTTGATGTACTAATTTCTTTCATCCTATGTTAGTTGTAGAGGCAAAATTGTACACTTAAAATTAGAAACTAAGCATTCTGGCCTATTTTCACTGCAAACCTCAATTGTCAATAATTTGTTTGCATATTTAAGGTGCCACATTGCTAAATTTCATTGTAATTACACCAGAAAGCAAGAACAGCTTGAAACACATGTCCATTCTACTTGATGTTTTTGTACTCACCTGATGTTCAGCAGAGAATTATGTACACAGTGGTATATTCTGATAAATACATGAATTTTAAAACACATGGGAGTCCTGAATCCCATCATATCCACACAATGGATGGTGCCCTGAATCGCTGCTCTGTCAGTTCCCTCAATATCTCATTAGTTAATACTGTTGGATTTTTTTATTCTCTGTTTCTGTGTCTTCTGCTTCATTCATCCCAAACAATGAAGAGAAGGAAATAAATAGAAGGTTCTCAAAGAAACCACAGGAAGGGTGAATGAGATTATCAGACTTTGTCTTGGCACACTGCAGTTATAGCATAAAGTAAAGCATAAAGGTCTAAATAAAAATTGATAAAAATTTTCGATCTGACCGAAGGACAAACTTCCTGCTTTGAAAGCTTTGTGTACAGAGGTTGATGGCAAGACAGAGCTTTCTCAAGTCCTCAAATTCCTTGTTCATAAGATTCAAGTGGATGTTTTTTCAACAAAAATAAATACTGTATTGTCTGCAAACAATGCACACTGAGCCTTCAGTAAATTTGGAAATATGGAAAGTTTAATTTTCAGGCTTCATGAAAGTAAAAAGGGTTGTGAGAAATGGACTTGTGATAGAACAACAACTGTTTTCTCCCTCATGTAACATATCTGATATGGAGTAGAGATCGGTCAAGCTTTCTTACATCATTTATTCCTGTGCAAAGTGGAGACACAGTGGATATAATCCTAAGAGAAACTTGCAAATAAGTTACTTGTAAGTGGTAGGAGGGAACTGTAAAGAAACTGTGGACTAACCGTGATGACAAAGAATCTTGTGTTCCCTTTGAAATATGTAGTCAATATTTACTCTGTAATACATTTATCTTTAGGTAAGCAATAAGCAACAGCCATATCTGTGTAACAAACCAAAGTACTTTGCATGCAACACATGCAGACCTGACCTTCATGCTCACTTTCATTTGGGTGTCTCAGACACAGACAGTGCTGTGTCTGTCGTACTGTGGTTGGTCTACTTGATACTGCTTGTTACTCAGGAAAGTCCTGTAGGAATTTTGTGGCACAGGATGGACCTTTGCTGTGCAATGTGTTAGCAACTCCTTACCAGTGACTGCTTTTCTGTAGTCACATTATAAGGGACACGAGGAGCTGTAGTTGTAGTTCAGGGTTGCAGAGCAAATGGCTAGGTATTTTCTAAAGAACCTTGGATAGGAATTTGCTTCTTTAATTGGTAGTCCTATGGTAAAGTGCCTGAGTAAATAAATAATGGTATCATTATCAGTAGCTTTTGATGCTTTCTTTGATTTTTTGTTTTCTTCAGATAAAGAAAGAAACAATTGACCTACTGGAGATGAGTATTATAAAGCTGTGCAGAGAGGGGTCTGTGAAGCTGGGACTTTTTTAATGAGTTTGCCAACAAGGAAGCAATTTGCAGCTGCATTTTACTATTACCCTGTCTGCAATTGGCAAGTGATGAGCAGGCGATGGAATCAAGAATTTTGACTTTTCAGAGGTCTGTCAACGCAGAAATAATGCACATTTTAATAATGGAAGTTTTGTTTGTAGTTTTAGTATGATTTTTATTGCAGGAACAATGTCATACTGAAATTAGAGTTACGTTACATTCACCTGCTAGATTTACCACTATATGTCACTATTAAGACTTTGAAGATGAGCAAACTTGAGTGTGAAAGTCTTTGAACATCTCAATTTTCTGTTCTCTCCCTCTGCTCTCCCAAGGGAGACGTATTTCTCTCATGAGAGTGGTAATCTAGTTTTTGTTCTCTAGGGTCTTTGGAAAAGGTGTATAAAGTTTAGTAATATGTCAAAAAAGTATTTTTCACCTATCTATTCTAGAGCTGTCCAAATGCTATTTTTTACTTTTAGATGATAAATTCTTTGTATATTATATCGAGATTTTGTTTTTGTTAAACTGTGGGAGTGTGCAAAAAAAATGTTCTTCTGTTTGTCCATTTATATTAAAAATATATGATCTCTGGGTGATTCTCTTGTCATTGTGGATAGGAGGGAATGGATGGATTTTTTTTCAGAGAACAAGATGAATAGAGGTGAGCGAGTCATCAGTGTCCTGAAAAGACATTGATCCGAATCAGATATTTTGAGAATGAGTTGTCCTGATAAAGAACACATAACCTTTTAACAACCTTGAATTGCATCTGAATCAAAGGCAACAAATGTAATAGGTTAAGAAAATTGATTTGGCCTTCCAAAGCATTGTTTTCTGTCCAGTGCTGTCTCAGCACCTGCAGTCCTCCCCCAGTGGAATCCAGTGCAACAGGAGTAGAGTTCCTTTCATTGCATGCCAAGCCTGTTAGCTGGGCAGCTATGGAAGTGAAGGAAGAAGAAATAATACCTCTGAAATTACAGAGAAATTCCAGTATGGCTGACATTATCCCTGTAAATGAATAAGACATCACAAATCCTACTGAGCTGGGGGGCAGTAAAAGTATATTTAAGCTTTTCCAGGAGGCATGAACTAGACACTCTGACCAAAGTACACAATCATTTGGTTGGTACAAGCTGATCATGGGAATCCAGGCACAAAGATAGAAAACAAGGAAGAGAGAGATCTAGTTAATAAGTAATTCCTGGCCATAATGCAGGTTTGAACAAACAATACAGTCTCCCAACAATAAAGACAGTATCTCAGCTTAAACACTCTCCAGAACGAGTATATTATTCCTTCCTCTCACCAAGAAGAAAATGAAAAACAAGACAAGTTTTCTTCCTCAAGAAGGAGAAGCACATCCTTCCAGATGTCCAGATAACAGTGCATTCAAACAACAGAGGCTACCAGCTTGGAAACCTCAGCTTACCCTTGCATCTGTGCTCTCCAGCTTCTTTCTCACAGGAGCATTCTGCCTTACTGTGGGAGTCTGCCTTATACTGGCTGCAAACAGCGTCAGAGAAATCCAGGTTTGTTTGGGGGTGACGTTCCTAGATATTCTGTAAAAAAAGAAACTGGGCTAGGTTTGGAGGGAAAAGGCTTTGAAGTTTTGCTTCTGAATAGAGATGATAGCAGTGGCTTCATGCCTTGGACATGTGTCCAACAGCTAGTATTCCTGTGAAAATCTTCAGATATAGTTTTTCATAAGTAAAATCCAAGCACTGAGTGGTTCACTATATGGTAATGTCTGAAATATTGGTGATAATTACTGCCACTGGCTGGCAATGCCTGAAATGTGGTCATTATTTCCTGGGTTTTTGAAGGGAAGTAAGAAATTTTCATAGTGTTTGGTACTAAAAGAATATACGTGTTTGCTGGGGCATTTTCTTTAAATACAGGGAGCTCTAAGGTTCAGGTCTCCTGCAGGCAAGGTTGGTTAGACCTGTGGTGGTGTTAATAGACTCCTGGTTTGAGCCAACACTCAGCACTACCTCTGGGCTGGTCAAGAGGGGTGAGCCATAATGCATGTGGGGGATTTGTCAAGCATTACTTGGTCAGCCAGGCCAAGGTGCAAAAGTGTTCTTCACTCAGCACTCCTTTGCCAAGGAGCAGATGTGAAGGTTCTGCAACAATCTTTATAAGGCTCTAAAACAGCTTTAAACTAGGGATAAATTTTGTGCATGTTGATTCAGACCAAGTCCTGATTCTCTGCCTCTATTAATTTTTAACAATATTTTTGGCAGTCCAGAGTCACATAGAAGAGAACTGCTGAGAAGTCTTGGAGCTAAAACACTAACCTTTTCCTATGTACACATCCTTTATTACAATATCTCTGCTTGTTCACTTCTCTGACAGATAGATTATTCAGATAAATGCTCAGATTGTTCAAAGTTCCGTGAAAATTCCTCTAACTGGAACAAGGAATGCCACTGTTTGGTTAATTTCACACTAAAGGAAGATATATTGGTGAGTGGATCCAAGAAAACAATTCAAGTTGCTTAGTACCACCCATTACTTACATTCCTGCATGGTAGAATACAGTAATTCTGCTCTGCAGAGCTCCTGATTTTCTTTGTACTTTTTCAAAACATGAAATACTGAAAATTTTACACTGTTGCCTTTGCTATTTATTTTGGTTTATGTTAAAAATAACCAAGACTTGGCTACTTTTGCCTTTGGTTGGGAGATGTCCAAGGAGAAGATGGGGGTGGAGGAAATGGTGTATGATTGTGGAGGTGACTTCCCTCTGTATCTTTCTCTGAGTCAGTAGGAAACCCTTGCCCTTGGCCTGGGGTTAGTTGTTACTGCACTGCTAAGCTCTCAAGTGAGAAGGAAATCTGAAGCTCTGACCACTTGTCATAATTAAACCCCTGTGGTCTTTTTTTACAAGGGTTATGTTGTTAATCCCCAAGGTCCTTGAAATAATTTCAGTCTAGCAATGTGATTCTGCAGTTTCATTTGGAAAAGTATCATTCATTTCCTGTCCTAAACTAGCAGGTCATGTTGTTGAGACTGTTAAAACGCTTCATGTTCTGCTAAAGAGACCTTATATTTAGTACTGCACAAATGATCCCTTAAAATTATGGTACAATTTAAATTATGAAGTCACTTTAGGATTCTTCAATATTGAAGAGGTTGTTAAAGTATTTTGTAATTCTACAGATTACAGTGATGTTTCAGATGAGAAATTAATTTAACTGAATAATGGTTTTTTATAGTTAAATAATTCTCTTTCTTGCTTGAGTTGCCTGCTTAGCATTATCCTTTTAATTTAAAGGTCTTTGTGCACTTTCTTTTATGGAAAATGTCTGTCTCCACAAAATGATTCACAGTCATTGCAAGTTCATAGCCAGCCATGTCATCTTGAATAAAATAATCATCAGGCATTGTTATTTTAGGTTTAATTTGGTAATTTAAAACATGTTTAATTTTGTGCCAAAATCCTAAAACTTTCAGTTAGGGTAAAGACTAGATTCTAACCTATGTCTGCTGAATAGCTTCGAGTGTACTTACCAACACTTACATATGAATTGAGTACTCTCTTCCCCTCTCTTTTTTGACAAGTAATAGGATTTCTCATTGTCTTCATGAACTCACCTTATTGAAGAGATTTATGCTTGACTTCTAGGGTGATGTTTTTATTTTCTATGGTCTGCAAAACTTCTACCAAAACCACCGTCGATATGTGATGTCCAGAAGTGATGCACAGTTGTTGGGTCGAAAAGTAAAGGTAAGTTTTTATCTTACGTTATGAGATCACCAGTATTTCCAGCAGGTGCATCTTTGACCATATGGACAGCTCACTAGGCATAGGTGTAAGTGTGTTTAGATGGCTCTAGGGAATAATAAGGTACAGATTTTCAGTGTTCAGTCTCTGCTTTTATGATTGTTAGGGCCATTATGTCTAATAAGTTAATAGCAGAGGAAAATTCAGGGAATAAATAAAAGATGCTAGTCCAGTGTTGGCTTTCTCAAACCTGTACCCTGTAGGAATGCTGATTAAAAAATGCATTGTCTTTTCCAAATAAATTTACAGAAAGGTTTTCCTTCTTGTGTTTTCGGTCTTAGCCAGAAATGTTTTAAGCTGTGCTTTTATTATAGGGTTAGGGAATTAAGTTATTCTAAGTCTTTCATTTTGCCATCTGACTTTGGAAGCAGACAAGGAGCAGGAAAAGGTGTATGGTGAAATAAGTGATCATGTAGCATTCTAAGTATGCAATTTAGAGGTCCAAAGAGAAGGCTAGACAGTGTCACCTGCAGCAGACCTGCATAAGGAAATTAGTGAATGCAAACGTGGCATTCAGGGCTTTTTTTTCTTACAAATCTAAAGCATATTTTCCTGGATTTAAAAGTAGCATTTCTTATTACACACACAGTCCACATGCTGTCCTTTCAGTACCTCTGATGGTCATGCCATAATAATCTCTTGTTTCTTTTGTAGAAGAATTACAATGCCTCTTGTAATTCTCAAGACATGTTCCTCATACATTTGCTTCTCTTGGTGTCCTGTCAGTTTGTTTGTTTGCATCTGATTGCAACTGCCTTTGGCTTCTGTGCCAGTCAGATACACAACTCACTGGAGTTACTTGCAAATGTTTCCCATGAACTGGGATAGGAGAGATGTGATAAATTTGAGATGGACTTCTGTTTTTCATTCTGTATCTTCATATCTTCCCCATGTTTAATTGCAGTAATGTGGCTAACCACATCTGCTGTTCTCCAGCACTAAAGCAGACCAGGTCACAATTAAAAAGAAGGAAAACCAAAATGTTCTGTGGTAAGCCATGATTTCACTGGAACATTTTCAATTGTAGCCATGTTAGAACAGCAGATCCCCAAATCCATTTTTGTAGTCTGGAAGTTACAAGTCTACAGCAGAACTTGGTGAAGGCCTTAAGTTTACATACCTAGATATGGAAGGTGTTCCTCAACTACAGACCCATTCATTTGGATGTCTCTCTAATGTGACCAAAAGGTACTGGAGACTTAACTGTTCAGTGGCTTTTCAGAAGAAGGAGTGGGAAGACACCAGCAAATTAAAACAATCCCCCAGGTCTGTGCCTGATTGTTCTGTGACCTTGAATGCAGATTCAGAGGAGCAACTGTGCACCCTTCACCACCTACCGAAACGGGACTCCCATGGCACCGTGCGGTGCTATTGCCAACAGCATGTTCAATGGTATGTAGGTACCTTCCACACCTGCCTTACCAACTTCCACTTGAAACTATTCCATTACCATGGTCCAGATGAGTCCTGATATTGCAAGGTCTCTCTCTCTCATGAAAGGTTTTGTTTGGTGGTGCTACTGTAGTGAATATGGAGCTCTGTTCCTACTGTTCAGTAACATGCCTCTTGTTTTGAAACTGAGGGAAATTTTTAGTTTTCTAGGGCCCTCTTCAATGTGAATATACAGGACTGAGGAATTAAGTCCCTTTTGAAATAAGGAACAATGATGCAACAGATTTAGTATACTTTCTTGCCAAAAAGTATATTCCTGTACAGTGATGGGAGAGCCTAGACTGTGCTTTTCCACAGTGTATGCTTAGAAGGAGGTGACATTCTCCACACTGGTTTAGACCTTTGGATCTATGTGGTGTCATTTTCATTCTTTGAATACTGGAAGCTTACACAGACTTAATTTGATCCCAGGTTTGACCTTGTTTCTTAGTAATGTAGTGGGCATAGTCTGCCTATGAGTACATTTGGGAGATTTCAGAATGTATTTCTTTGGAAGGAAAAGAGACAAAAAACTTCAACAGACTTTTCTCCACTACCCCATCTCTTTTGTGTGCCAATCCTCCCCCACTTCCACCCTTTTTTTAACCTGTTCCATGCATCAGGTTTTGGCAAGGCAGTATCTGTTTGCAAGCCCCTGAGACACCTACACCAGAGGACTTGTGAAGGCCATCTGCATTCAGTAACTTCTAGATCTGTTCGATTTTTCATCTGCATGTGCACCCACCTGCCTCCCTGGAAGTCTGATTTACTGGACTAGGCTCACACCTAGGCCAGCAGAGCTACCTCTGTGCAGCACATGCAGTTCTGGAGCCCTGGATGCAGGACAGAATGCTATGATATTAAAATGCTGTGGGTAAACCTCCCAGTGTCTGCCTCTGCATCTGTCCTTGGTGCACAGTGTAGTGAAAAGTTCCATCTGCTGGTGGTATGTGGGAAGGGGGTGATGGCTGAATCCCCTCTTAGGTAGCTCATCTCTGACCCTCTCCTGTGAAAGAGGTGCTTCCAATTCACTTTAGACAGTTCAGCTGATTCTCTAATCTTGTTTTCTAAAATGAGGAAGGAAGGCCTAGTTCCTGCCACAGGAAAGGTTTTCAATCAAAGGGAGCATGTGAGAGAGCACTCAGGACAAGCAGTTAAACAGGCAGAGCTCAGAGCATTGCAACTCCTGTTAATGGACTAGTGACAAACATCTGGGGAGGTGGTGGGACACAGAATGATCACTTCCTCAGGAGAGTGTCTCTGTGCCTTGAGGAGCTGTGTGAACACAGGTTTGGAAGTAGGATTCTGAAAAAAAAGTAAGTTTTCATTGATGCTCATGCAGCTGAGTTGCGTTTGTCACATTTCCTAGCAGTCAGCCTGTCCCCATCAATATCATCCAACTATCCCTGACCATCATCCCATTGGCTGCCCAGATGTTTACAGAGGTGTTAATGAGACCAATAATGTTTTTGCCTTGTGTTAAACTAATCTAAGTAGGGAAATAGAATGGATGAAAACAAGTGCTTTTTGCCCACTGAAGCAGGATGTCATGATTAAGCACAATTTTAAACAACTGCTTTTTGATTGAAGAAAGTGTTCATGTCCAAGTTGGTAGACGAGTTCTACCTGGCATAAAACTAAGACAAAATTTACTCCAAAAGATTGTGGATTCCCTGGATTGTGCTTTTACCTCTCTCCTCTTCCCTGAAGACATATGTTATATATAGCAAAGCAATCAGTTTTAACAACTGATTAAAGAAATAGCAGGGAAAGCTAACTAGGAGAGTAACTCCTGTAACTAGCTGGAGAACTCAGAAAGTGATTTGCAAAGAAGTTAGTCCCACAGGAGTTGATGCACATATTTCTACACAGGGATTTAATAGGATTTTTGGTAGGAGCATGTTCAGTTTAAAACTCAAGAACTTCTAAGGCTCTGGAACCTTAATTCTTCTTGTGGAATATACCTGATGAAACCTTTCCCAAGACCTTCTTCATTATCAATTCATTTGAAAGATGTTTCAATGTGACATTTTTTCTTAGTCATGCTGGCAACTCAAATGACTCTCTTTTACTCATAGGCATTGCTTATTGTATTCCCTGCAGATACTATTGATCTTTTTTACAATCGTAACTCATCCATGATTCAAGTACCACTGCTGAAGACTGGAAACAGTTGGTGGACAGATAAAAATGTGAAATTTCGCAATCCTGTATCACACAATCTCTCTTCTGCATTTGCAGGTAAGAATGGTTCCACTGGTACTCCTTAATTTTCTCTATCTCCCCCTCATATGTTTCCCATTCTGAGAAAAATCACCTTTTGGAGAAATACATCCCAAAGTATGTTGGAGAAGCAGTTTTAGAGGGTGACTGAGAGCAGAAGACACATTTAGCCAAAATATCACCTTTTTAATTTTTTTAGCAGTGACCACAGAAGTTGGAACAAAATGGTTTTGAAATGCAGTTAGCCCACATCAACACCTGTCTGTGTAGTTTCTTGTATCACTTAATCTGTCCAGAGATAGCAAGGATGCAGTCACTTTTTTTTTTCTATTGAAAACCTCTGTGAAGGAGAATTGCATGTCGCATCTTTCCTTCATGCCTATGCAGATTCTTAGATAGTTTTGAGACAAGTGATGCTGCCTTCATCACTAGTTCTTTTAGACCTATTTGTTAGGGCTGTTTCCTTGTTTTGGTTGATCTGTACTGAAGTGGGACCAAAAGCTCCCTATTCTGGATCAGGGCAGTGCTGTGCTGGGTGCAATATGCAAGACTTAATTATCTAAGTAGTTTTCATGTGACAGATTCTAAATATCATAGATTATGCCATTAGACTGCAGAAAGGTGCTTTTCTGGTTGTACAAGAATAAATTAATGTATAAAAATCAAGGCAAACTCCTCATTATAGAGAGCACGTTGCTTGCTGAAGAGGCAAGAATCTAGAATAAACAGTAATTTCATTTGAGAAAGTCACTTTGTTTTTCCTGTGCTTAAAGTTTCTAACGTGTCGCAGCCCCTGGGTACTGTTAATCTCTGTTCATTCATGTTTGAGGTGAGTGGAGATACTTGGGTGAAAAGTGTTATCTAGCATAAATCATTTTTGAATATTGGACAGTGTCTTGTATCTCATATTCTATGTAGGTTGTGAGTAGGCCTGGAATTTAGTCAGCAGCAGCTGTTTTTACTGACAGTATGTCTTTCCTGGTTTGTTTCTTTTTCATCAGGAACAGCAAGACCTCCTTACTGGCAGAAACCAGTGTATATGTTAGACAAGGAAGATGAAAGGAACAATGGTTATGTAAATGATGACTTCATTATCTGGATGAGAGTGTCAGCCTTTGCTACCTTCAGAAATCTGTACCGTCGTGTCAGACGGATAAGGCACTTTGTGGATGGACTCCCAGCAGGGAATTACACTTTCCGGATTTCCTATAGTATCCTTTTATATTGGGTAAGACTGTTAGGTAGTTTCAGGGAGATGGAAGCAGATAGGATTTGGATACTAAACTGGCAAAGAAACTGAGCAGAACACCCCAAACTGGATCACCATGAAAAATGAGACAGTGCTAGTGGATTTTCTTTAGCCTGTGCAGATGGAGCTATGACTTGTTACTCAAATGGCAGCAGCTGACTTTGGTTCTGACTTCTGAGGGGGCTACTTTTGACTGGAGGCAGTACATGGGAGCATTACACAAAGGATGAAACTGAAGAGTGGGAACCTAAAGAGATGGTTGAAGCTGAAATATTTTATAGGGGGCTAAGCAGATGTGTAGATGCCATTACTGGGATGCACAATGTGCAGAGGTATCCTTGGCATTGAGAGCGGCGCAGGATGCCTGTGTCAGCAGAGCCCTCTGATGGATTTGGGCCATGTGCTGACTGACAGCAGCTTATGTGCTGGTGCAAATGCCCTCTCACACCCAACAGCAGGAACTTTGCTGACTAAAGCACTCCTTTTGTTGGCAGGAGTTGTGTTAAGATGACTATAAATTTCTCTTCTCTCTCAGCTGATAGAGCTATGGTTTTAAATGTTGTGTCACAGTTCTATTCTGAAAGTTTCCATGAGAGAGATGAAAGGTAAAATGCTATAACATTCTGGGTACAACACATTAGGGAGAAGTGAGCACTTATCCTCACTGTGTAGAGTATCATGATAAGCTGCCCAAAAAGGCTCATTTTCAGCTGAGTTTTCATAGCAGAGGAATACAGTAGCAGTTATATAAATTATAAATATGAATTTTGCAATGTTAAAAAAAGAAAGTATTTCCATGTGCACACAAAGACTGTATCTAAAATAACTGGATTTCTTACCATCAGCTGCCACTGGGTTTTTGGATCCAGAATAGCAGAGACATCACAGATCAGTGAAAGGAATTTTGGGGGCAAATGCAGACCTCCAGACTCGTTTTGCTCTGGAAAGGTTTTTGAGCATTTAACCACTACTTTTTCCTTCTCCTGGAAATAATGTAAACTTTGTCAGTGAAATCTTAACATCCCTCTATCAGATTTCCCTGTCACCAAATTCAAGGGGAGGAAGCATGTGATTCTTTCAACTCTGGTATGGAGTGGAGGAAGTAACCCATTCCTGGGAATTGCCTACGTGGTTTCTGGCACAGCAGCAACACTGGCAGGTTTTGTCATAACTGCCATCCACTTAAAACTCAGGAAAAAGAAAACATATTTTCAGAAGTAATAAGGTTCCCTGGCTTCCTGAACAAAGGCAAAGGTGCACTGTGACCAAAGAACGTGCAGCACAGACTTCATTCCTTCCTCTGACCTGTTTCAGCATCATGTTTGGTGAATATGTGCAGACTGAGGGGCAGTGCTATCCCATCCTCTGAAACCAAACTTACCTGAGGTAGCATTCTTATTAATGTATGTGTGCTCCTAAATTTGTTTCCCAGGAAACTTGTAGCGAGATGAGCTTCAAACTACAGATATCATAGTGGATTAGAATTGCAATGGCTAACAAATTATATATTACTAATGTTTGGCCAGAAGTAAGGGTACATATTAATTTCTTACTCTGCCCAGAATTCAGACAATATTTCTCTTGACTTAAGTGGCACTTTGGATAGGTAAAAAGTAAGGTTTTGATCCAAAAGGCTTGAGCAAGTAGAACTTATCACTAAAATCTGTTTGTGGGCCATGTGCACGTGCTGAATGGCTTGGCCTAGGTTTTATATACCTTTTTCAGCTATCCTGTTAAAGCAATTGATTTAGCAAAGCATATTCATTCCAGTTTGGTACTTGATTTGTGATGGAATACAGGACATTTATTATGAGCTTGGAGTTTGTTTAAACCAAATTTATTGGGTTTATCTAAGTATTAGCTGGAGGGTATCAAAACACTGATTTATATTTTTTTAAAATTATGATCTGATAGAAACCTTAAACTGAAAACTCCTTTAATGCTACACATAGGAGCAGAAGCATCTACCTCATATAACTACCTACCCACCCTTCCATGTGAAAAGTTCACAGATTCTTACTTGACATAGAATGGTGATGTATTGTCAATAGAAAACAAAGGATCAGAAAATCTTGTCAACCTAATTTTAGAAAATGCAGCACTGAAAAATGCAGAAAATGCACTGCAGCTCATGAATAGGCTTATCCATTTTCATGTTTCATGTTCAAAATTTTACACATTTAGGAGTTATTTCTAGTCTCTCTCAAAAATGAAGGAACAGCACTAAAGAATTTGGTCAAGCATATCATGGTATGTCTGAATTTTTTAAAATAATTTTTCCCTTGCAAAAGTGTAAGTGGAATAAAAAGTCTCCTTTGACAAGTATTTTGTGTGCCTTGCCTCTCCCTCCCCTAAAAAAAACTTTGCACTAGAACAAGAAAGAGGTCACAGACTAGGGCAAGAAAAGGGAATGTGGCACAGGAGGCTGCATGCCCCAGCCAAGGGCACCCACATCTGTTTGTGGAAGTGTCTTGGGCACCGAGGAGCTCGTGACCTTTGGCAGATGGGCTCTGGTGAAGGTGTTTGCAGCCACAGAAGGTACTGTTTCCTCGAATCTCTGCTTCATAACTGTGCCACCAGCAGCAGAAGGGATGCTGCTCAGGCTCACTGCCCAGCCTGTAAGTTCAGTCTTGCTCCATTGATGGTTTGTGCTGACCTCCTGGGCAAAGGTGCATGTCCCTCATCTGCTTTTCCTGGTCAGAGCCAGTCCCCTCCATCTGGAAGCTGTAGAAATGGGGTTCCTGTATTTCTGACTCTTGCATTTGAATCTGTCAGGAGCTGTGGGAGAACCCTACCCCTCCCGGGGCTGGACAAGGCAGAACATGAAGCAGTACTTTCAACAATGCTTAAGCTCATTAGTCTAAATCACTTTTAACAATGAGATGTGCTCCTAAACCTTTTAAGTCCTTTTGAAAATGTAATCCCATGCAGCCCTCTGGAAAGCCCTGATGGGAGTTGATACCAAAGCTGAACTTATGTTTTCTGGCTCCTAACAGACCACAGGAGCATCTTTATTTTTCTCCTTCTCTTTATTTTTTTTTTTTAAATCCTGAGAAAGTGACTTTCAGAAAACTATATGGTTGGTGAAGCCACTGTGCAGTTATCACTGATTTTATTTCTGAAGTGTCTGGTAAAAATGTTAATAAAAGGAGGCTGACTAATGAGGTATGTATTTCAGTGAGGCAATGTCTACCAGGGAAAAAATGTTATTTAGAAAACACATTCTGGCAAGTAATACATACAGTTTGCCCATTATCTGCCAGAGGTTTGTGTAAGAACCTCCTCCATTGCAGTGTACATTGTCTTTAAACCCCTCCATAGGGAAAATCTGTCTTCAAACAAGTCTTTCTGTTATTCCAGAAGTTGTCTAAGTCCTATAAACCCAAACCCTCATTTTTCATATTACCACATTTTTAAACACACCTTACATCTTTCTTATACCCTCTGAACAGTATCTTTGGAAGCTGCTGCTTGAGATCCAGCAGTTACTGCTGTTACCTCTGAGAAGCTCTTCAGTGTATGTGTCTTGTTTGGGATTGTGCTGCCCAGAGCAGAGCAATGAGAATGGCAGTTTTGATTAATTACTCCCAGCAGATGAAATCTGCCTTGCTCAAAAGGGTGGAAAATAAGTTTTAGCAACTTCCTTCCACTGCCTTTTGTGCCACTGCTGCAGCTATGCTGTTGGTCTGCCCCTTGTGCCAGAGCTTGCACAAGTGTGCCCTTTCAAGAAAGTTTCATAGATGTGTTTGTCAATGCCCACATTGGGGAATAATACTCTACCTTTATGAAATGTTTATAGAACTTTTTTATGCTGCTGCTGCTGACTAATTCCCTCTAGTGCAGGGTCTGGAACAAAAGTGAGAGCCTTGGTGGAAGAACTGGCCTGTCATAACAGGAAGATGGTAAAAGCCATCATTAACTGCTCCTCGTTATGGCATGTCCCAGGGGATTGTCCACTTTTGTCAGCTGCCGAGACCAGCAGGAGGCATGATTCCAGGCAAAGATCCAGTGTGGTTTTGAATTCATTTATTAGGAGATCATTAAGTCAATTTGATCAGGGAAAGCAACACTCAGATTTGGAGAGCAGAAATTTGAAGGAACTAGAGCTGTTGCACCTTTACCGAGGTACAAACTGCTTGCAAAATACCTGGAGTGTCATGACCCACTACAGTGTCTTTGGCACAGCACTGCTTTTGCCTTGCACATTTGATTTTATGGATTGTGTGTCTTGAGTAAAGAGGCAGAAAAAAAAAAGACACCTTGGTAAAACTTATTCAAACAGATTTTTAGTTAGCTTATCAAGCATACTTCCACCAATAGTAATTGGGCTCTTTTCTCTGAGAGATTAACTTATGTAGACTTGGCAATTCAGTGCCAAGATGTCCATGGTTAACATTGCTGCATGACATTAAGAGCTGTATCTGAGAAATCTAAGTCAACAGCACCACTGTGAGTGCCACATCACTAGGCCATACAAGACTTCTTGCCATTATTTGTAATGTCTTGGCATACCAAAATTATTAGATTGTTTGGATCCTTTGTTGCTACTTAAAGCCTTATCTTGCACCATTGCTGTGTATTCAGTGCCTTTGAGCTGATGGAACTTTGCCAATTTCCTTCACTCTCAACAAAAGAAAGATGCATGTCAGAAATAGGGTTTACGTTTGGTGTACTAAAATGAATGATATCAAAGATCACTAAAGTACTAGGAAGTGATATTTTTCTTTTCCCCATCTTTTTTTTCCTAGAACAGACAAATAAAGGAGGACATTATTCCTTTTTTTTTTATTCTTTGAGGGGATGGATACTTAGTGAATGGAAAACTGGACAAGGGATTCCTATTAGCAGGTGTAATCTAAATTTACGTGGTAAACATGGTCTAAAATAGTGAGCTAAATGGGATATACATGTCTGGGTTTTGTATAAGATGACAGTTACACATAGGATCTTCTTCTGGAGTTCTGTTTATAACAGTGACAAAAATATCTGGAGGTGAAAAGATCCCATTATGAAAAGCTTACATGCAATTTAAATCTCATTTCTAAATTACAGGGAGGTATTGGGAGAGAGTTGCATTTTAATGTCAAAAGCTGTTGAACGGATTTTGGTTGCCAGCTCCCTTTGGGATTGAATTTCATTAATGGATATGACTCTATACCTAGAGAGAGAGAGAGATAAAAGTGAATCAGGTGTTACAGGATATTTCAGTAGCACTTTAGTTAGAGAATTTTTCCAAGTCTTTTTTTCAGGCTTTACAGTTTCAGGCATATACATACAGTATTTGTCTGCCATGGTTGGTTTTTCAGTTTCTAGTCATTGACATTTTCTTAACTCATCTCATCTAAAAACAAAGGGATGAGTCCTTCATGTGAAACAGATTAGCATGATCACAGACCTGTAGAATCTGGAAAAATTAGTTACACACTGCATCTATTTTATATTAACAGCTGTGTTGCATGGGGAGTATTAATATTAGTGTTTGGATGGTGTATTTTAGTGATGCATTTCTCTGCTGCCTCTGAGAAATGAGGCTAAAATCAGAATAAAGTCAAAGAGAGCAGCTCAAGGAAGGGAGGGCTTTGTAAGTTTTGATAATATAAACAGAGATTAAACACCAATTTAGATTTGAGTTTAGATCTAAAATAGGAGAAATCATTTGCTTGTCACCTGTTAAGAAGGTGCTGTCCAAAAAAACCTGTAACCATACAAGAAGGGAGAATGGCAGAAGGGAAAAATGTACTTTTTGTGCTCTTGGGTATGGAGACAAAGAAACTTGGCTGAGCTGCTTAAGACAATAGTGTATCCTGACATGTGATCTGGAAAGCCCATATGATTTTGGGGGGCAGCCAAGTTAAGTAAAATGTTTCTGTTTCCAGTGCACTCTGAACTACAGTGCATAGTTTTTGAGGTAAGGTGTTTTGACTGGGTTCTCTGTAATTGCGTTATGCACTGCAATTCCAAGAACAATTTCATTAAGATCTGGGAGTGCCTTGGGCCTTTCCTTTGGTGGCCTCTTGTTTCCAAAAGAGGGATTGTGGAGCAGTTTTTGTTTGCTCTAGGTCCTCAGGTTATGGGAAGCCAGGCAGAGGAAGAGTGGGGCTTGTTTTGCTTGTGCTTACATTCAGGAGTACATGACAAAAGTTTTCACCCTTTTCCAGTATAGCTGCCTAGGAGAGGAAAAGAGGCAATATTTAGATGACATCAAGTGGTAATTGCCATAGGTAAAGACATCAAATAGCTCATACCCCAGAAAACATATATTTCAGAGAGCTCTAACAAAAATATCTGTGTATCTACTGAGTATGTACTATGTAGTCTGTGAACAAACATACAGCTTGAAAAAAGGCCATTTGGTTATACTCACTCCCACGCAATTGCAGCCATTGTCACTTTGCATTAAAGTGCCTAAAGTGACCCCTTTCAAACCAAAACAATTAAAAAAGCTTGTGAAAAAATGAGGATTCTGACTGTGTCAAACCCAGCTACCCAAAGTTATTTGCCTTTTCCCCCATGACATTCCTGTTTGTAATGAGAAACTGTTCCATTAACAGCTCTGTTAACCTAGTTATAATATTGGAGGATTCAGGGTTTAAGATTAGGTTAAAAGTTCTTGAGCTTTCTCAAACAACTTGTATGAATGCTTGGGCTTTCTCTGGACTGTATTATTAGTGACAATGAACCTGAAAACACTGGAAAAAAGAAATGCATCCAACAAAACCTGGAATGGTTGAAAGAAAAAAGGAAGGAAGTAGCATCTGCCCATAGCCCCAGTTGTCATAATGAGTTAACATGTTGGGAGAGTGTGCTAAGCCACTGTCAGTGCCTCTGAGGTACAATGTGGCAGTTGACAGATCAGGGAGGCTTCACAGCAACTCAGGACAATAATAACATCTGCAGTTAATAACACTCCTCCCCACAGTGGGTGTGCCAAGAAATCTGTCATGGTGGCAGAGGACAACAGGATCGTGTCCCCCAGCGCTGGGCAGAAGGAGAAATGTAATGCTGGATGCCAAGGAAACGTGCTGGTGGTGCTTCATCCTGGTGGGTGGCAGGGTGTGTGGCAGAGTTGTGTAACTCGATGACAGTCCCTGCACGGGATGGCTTTTGCTGGCCTGTGTTGTGCCATCCACATGTGGGACATCCAGAAACTGAAATTAAGGTCACTGAAACTAATAAAAGAATCATCAATGAGTCATTACCTACACCTACTCTAGTGCTTATAGTCAAATTTCCATGTTTTAAGCTTGTTTTCAAGAACCCCAGCAATGATCATAGGAAGCCTTTGAGCAGGATTTCTCCATGCCTTTTCTGGCTTTGCAGTTCATCATTTCAAAAGGCATTGATCCTAAATGAAGTTGATGAGCGAAGAAGTAAAGCTATGAATAAGATTTTATCGCTGCATATTTTTGGTACTGATGAATTAAATACTGCTTAACAGATGTATAGACTGTAGTTATGCCAATCGGTTTTAGGCTGTAGCTTGAGGAATTTGTCATTTCTAAGTTCATAACTTCACCTCAGGCAACCAGTGGAAAGCCAAGGCTTAACTAAAAAGGTCAAGAGCTGCTATTCAAAGGGAGGTAAGAAAATGAGAAGGCAGAGCACAAGCCTGTTGGGCATTTTCCTATTTTTTTTCTTTTTTGGGGTTTTGATTAAAATGGAATGTCTCACACAGTGCAAGTAAATAGGCTAAGTTTTTAATTTGGGATTTGCCCTGAAACTTACTTGTTTTGTCAGCAATTCTCATATCTACCTAACAGGTGATAGTGATCATGTCATAGAAATAAATGAAGTATGAATATGTCAGGTGTTATTTTAAGTGTTCTCAGCTGTTGGAAGATCATTTTCCATAATTACTTTAATTTGATAATGCTGAGTTCTGGGGCAAAATACATTCTCTTCCTACAGAGCAAGGTATAATTTGAAAGTTTCAGTAGCATACCAGAGTTAATTGAGCTGACCTTGTTTGGGATCCTGGGCCATACTTGTTTTGTAAGAGATGGAGCAGTAGCTCTTCAGCAAGGAAGGTCGCCTGGGTTGTAGATTTGTAACGTCTTCTGCACTCTCATCAATGATGATTTCATAAACTCCTCACAACCATAACATCAGTGCTATGGTGGCAGGTTTTCCTCATTCAAAAGTTGTTTGGGTGGAGGGGGCGCTAGAGGCAGGCAGAGCATGATTTCCTTGGAAACTGACAGAAATGGCTATTCGAGTCTTTAGGATAATTTTGTTCTTTAGACTTCACTGTGCAAAGTCAAAACCATTTGCTCTTGTACTGGGAGCAGGCAGTTGGTTGATGCTGGCCTTGTCCAAACCTTACACAGACATAGCATGTGAGGAACAATCTGGGATCTTCTCAACCCCTGCCTGCAGCATAGGTTCAGGGAGGTAAAAGCCTTGAGAAATTCGGGCACTGTTGGCATGTGCTGCTCATTCCCTGCAGTTGCCAGTCCTCCCCCCCACTGGGAGCAGGGTAAGCTCTGTTCAGCGAGGAGTTGCAGGTTATCTTTGCTTCCAGATTCCCTGGCACAGCCCCACGGCTGTGTGTGCCCCTGGCAGCAGCAGCCACTTGTGGTGTGCCAGGTGCTGTGTGCCAGGGCTCGCAGGTCTCCCATGCAGGAATCTGTGATAGTTGTAGCTTTAGAAGAGATCCCAGTGTTGGATGAAACCTACTTCAGCACTGTGTCTGTCTGAGTAGAGTACTGGCTTTGTCTTTTTTTTTTTTTTTTTTTGCATTTATTTTTATGGTGAGACAACTGCTCCTTTGGTCCTCCTGTGCATGAAGAGAAGCCCAAAGAGACTCCCAAGTCACAGGCAGCACCAGGCCTGTGGTGCTAACACCTGAACATCCTTGAGTGGCTCCATCTCGCATGGTACTGCCTTCCAGTGCCAGCCATGAACCAGGAAAAAATGGGAAAAAAAGACAAATGGAGGACACCTTGAGTACTGTGTACAGTTTTGGGCCCCTCATTCAGAAAGGACACTGAGGTGCTGGAGCAGGTCCAGAGAAGAGCAACGAGGCTGGTGAAGGGACTCGAGCACAAGTGCGATGGGGACTAAGTTTAAATATAGATACCTTAGGAACTTCCTTTGGAATTTAATTTTTCTCTCCATTCTGAATTTTGTTCCAAAAGACACCTTGAGTACTGTGTACAGTTTTGGGCCCCTCATTCAGAAAGGACACTGAGGTGCTGGAGCAGGTCCAGAGAAGAGCAACGAGGCTGGTGAAGGGACTCGAGCACAAGTGCGATGGGGACTAAGTTTAAATATAGATACCTTAGGAACTTCCTTTGGAATTTAATTTTTCTCTCCATTCTGAATTTTGTTCCAAAATTATCATAACCTGAAAAAGTGGTTGCCTTTTTTGCCTTTGTTTGTATTTTGTGTCAGTATCTGGAGAATACAATCCTGAGTGAATCCTGAGTATATTCTATCACAGCTGGTTTACACACACAAGTGAGTTTACGTTTTTGTGTGTATTTTACACTGCCGTTGTTTCTGATATAGAATATTACTTTGTGTTCAAAGAAGGAGCTAAAACCAAATCTTGAATCTCAGCAGATTCCTCTGAGTCAGGAATTTTCACTGCTGTGTCATGAGCTTGAACTATACACCTTGTATCAGTTCAAGGCAGGCACTGTTTCCATGTCTGAATGTGCTCCTGTTTAAGGTACTGTAACCTATTAGACTGCAGTGAATGTAAATTATACATTCCTGTTTCAGTTCCCATGCAAATGGTGTAGCTTTGTGATGGGATCCTCTGTGGGGTAGAGTTTTGAGATAGACTTCCCTGGACCTCAAAAGACAATGAGCCCTTGAAAGAACAGAAAGGCTTCTCAATTTTCTTATTTTTTTTTAAACAGAACAACTTAAAAAGAAGAAAATTGGAGTTAAGGCAAAACAAATAAAGACACCATAAATCCTACATGTTCCTGTGGTGTGGGTGTCAGCTTTGTGTCAGCATGGGTCAGGCTTCACTTCAGTGTTTAGGCTTGGTTTCAGTGTTGCTCGGTTTCACACTCACCCACAGGATGTCTCTCTGCCACTTTTTTTGTGGTGGAGCCTGCTCCACTCTGAGTCTGACATCTGTACAACACCCTGTCTTAGCCTCAGTGGTAGAATTTGAAATGTGGGTAACCATAGGTAATTGTAAGAGACCTTTGCTCTTAGTTTTTCTGGTCGGTTTCTTTTTAGTTTATTTTGTATGATGGTCCACGCAGATTTTAAAGTCTTCTCCTTGTACTGATTTTTCTAGTGGTGTTTGTCCAATTTTCAACTTTCTCTTAAACTGAGTTTACTAAGGGAGAGCAGAGGTGACTGTTTTCTCTTCCTTTGAAGTGTGAAGGAGTACAAATACCACTGCCCTTTTTGCCTTAGTTGCATCAGGCTCTTCATTACTTTATTGCCTCGCAGAGATATGTGTGAAACTTGCGTGCCTTTTGATCTCAAACTACAAAAAAACTATCTGAAAGGTTCTCATCATTTAAAATTCCCTCTGCTGTTTTCTTTGTAGCCATTCCTCATGTGCTCCTAAATAATTGCTATGAAAGTCTCTTTTTCTTGTCTCTTCAGTTCATAAAATATGAAACAGATAATAGCTTTTCATGACTTTGGTAGCTAAGGAATGTTACTTAACTGTTGAAACAAGGTTTACCTTTGAAAGTATTCCATCTAAGTTGATGCTACAAACCTCCACTGAAAACAGGACTTCAAAATGTTGCAGTCATTAACAGGTCAGGGAGTGCAAACAGCTCTCCAAAACTATTCATAGACATATATGTTGTGACAGTTGTTCCACTCACTGTTTTTTCCTACCTGCCTCCACCTGCTTTCCTTTCCTGAGCAGATTCATCAGAAGGCTTGACAGAGGCTGCACTTCTATGCTTTGCTGGCACCAGTGGAAATTCCTGATGATTAAGTTTTTACAAATCCTTCTTATTATCATTTCTTGAAGGAACTGAGGCCTTCTGTGTTATCAGCCAAACTTGCAAAAGCACAGGCCACAGGCTGTTTTGTTTATTTATTTATTTTTTAAAATTTCAACAAGTGGATGGCTGGCTGAAGGAAGCCCAGCTGAGAGCTTCCCCCTGCAGAACAACCCTATGGACCTTCCATTACGCTCTGACCAGTTGGGTATTTTGAAGGAGAACATGCACAAGGAGACAAAACACAGAAAGTTGTATTTCACTTCCTTTAGATCAGTAATAATGCAGTGCAGCCAGCTGAGCTCTTCTCAGAGGGGGATGTATTTTAGTACATTATTTTCCTTTCCTGTGCAAGCACCAGGCACTTTGGTAATAAGAAAGTTGACATAACTCCTAGCTTTAGGCAAAAAAAACCCCAAAAATTTATTTCTTTGTGACCAGGCTTCAGTGAAGTCAGTATAAGAAGAGTATAAAGAATAAGAAGTTACAGATGCACCAGAGAGGATTTAGAATTTCTTCAACATATGAAAAATCATTCCCAGCTCAGATATTTTAGGTAACTGTATTCATCCGTTATGCTGAAGGATGAGGAACACAATTCTTGACCCACGCAAAAGACGAGCAAGACGTGAGAAAATCTTCAGTACTTCTGCACACCTCCTTATCAGAAATGGATACTCTTGGATATCCTTTCAGTGGAGAAGGAGCTGCTCACCTGAATTGCAGGTGACTTTATTGCACGATCCAGTCCCTTCTTATCCCACATTCACAGCCTGGTGGCTGTAAACTGTGTGACATGTACCTACAAAATTCAGGTTACAGTGGTGTAGCAACTTACTTCCCTTGGTATTGCCATGATTATTGCTGGTAGTCTCCTGAAGGCTGTACAGGCAGGACTGACTTCTAAAGTGAGATGTTTTGTTTTCCTTAAACCAAGTACTATTATGCTTCTCCACAGACAAAAATAAAGCTAGTAACATTACACTGAGAGGTGTGGCAGGGGCTAGGCTGTGGGGGACAAAAGGGCTGTTGACTAACAACTCAAAAGTTCCTACTTTCTGTGACTTCTGAAGGAGTATTTTAATCAGCTGCTTTAGATACGTATCAGACGTCTGATACATAAAACATGGATTCTTTTTTTTAACTAATAAACTCAAGGTTTTTGCCTTTGTTTCAGGAAGATTCATGTACTAGAATAGTCCACTACACAGGAGCCTTCCTGAGTGGAATGGACTCTGGCACTCAGTCCATTCCAGCCAAAACGTGGTTTTGGAGAGAGAAAAACTTAAGAAGCTGCAGCATGTTCAGGAGCAAGGCAAGTGAACTGCAGGCACTTAGCAATAATTGAAGATCTTATAATAGTCTGTAAATAATTTTTAGGTATTGTGGCATTGTATTAAGTGTGCAGCCTGTCCTGTAGACTTATCACTTCCTCCTTCTGTTGCATCGTGACTGGTTTGGTCTCAGTCTACCTAAAATCAAGCTTAAATACTGTTGTGAATTGTTTAGCTTTTTTGCCTTTGCTTGTATTTTGTGTCAGTATCTGGAGAATACAATCCTGAGTGAATCCTGAGTATATTCTATCACAGCTGGTTTACACACACAAGTGAGTTTACGTTTTTGTATGTATTTTACAATGCTGTTGTTTCTGATATAGAATATTACTTTGTGTTCAAAGAAGGAGCTAAAACAAGACATTGATTCTACTGTAACTTGACCATATAGTTGTTGGTGTGCTCACTCTAGCTAAGGTCAGCATGTAGACAGGACACTCAAAAGCTGTTCTAATATTTTGCTGTTTAAATGTGAATGTAGGTAGGAGGCTTTCTTCCAATTTCATGTGCAGTACTGTCAATACATGTGCAAACAAAGTGTTTCTTTTCCTTCTGCAAGGCAGCAGACAGACTTTAGCTATGCTGAAAGCTGACAGCAGTTTCATCTGCCATTTTAGATCAGAATTTGGTTACTGATCATGTAGTTTCACAAAGGTGATAGTTGTGCATCTCTCAAAGTTGAACCACAGTATTTCTGATTACCTTATCAACAATTGTTTTAAGACTTACCTACAAACCAGACAACTTCTAAAGGTGACTGGCACTGGACTATCATGCGCAGTAAAAATCTTTGGTGCTGATCTGAAGAGCCTTGTAGAGCAACAGGAGTCACTTGCAACAAGACACTGTGAACTCCCACTGCATAGAAGGCTCACTGCAAGCATGTGTTGTGTTTTCATCCATATAAAGAAAAAACAGTACAAATGTTGAACTCTTACAGCTGAAGGACAAATTTCATTCATTTACATAGAAATCTTTTGCAAGAACTTTTCTTCCCCTCCATCACCCAAAATGTGAAAGACCTTGAACAGGAAGCTGAGACAGCCCCAGCTGAAGTAGCAGCACCCCAGGTAAGTTGTGTTTCACACAGAATGTATGTTTAGCAAGAGGCACAGACAAATTAGGAAACAGTAAGTGTTCTGCCACACACAGATGGCTGTCCCATGTGGAAACAGCCCCACTAGAACACTGGTCAGCTAAAGCAGGAGTGCTGGCATCCATCTTCTGAAGACAAATCTGCTTGTAATGCTACAAGGATGGACTAGTGTTGTTCCCCAGGGGTCAGTGTTGGGCCCAGTTCTCTTTAATATCTTTGTTGATTTGGATGAAGGGATTGAGTGCACCATCAGCAAGTTTGCAGATGACAAAGCTGGGGGGAGCATTGATCTGCTGGAGTGCTCTGCAGAGGGACCTGGATA
>NW_008674120.1:0-420 GCF_000695815.1 Acanthisitta chloris | reverse complement strand
GTGAGCAAACACAATATTAATCCCAAAATCTGTGAGAATTAAGTCAGTTCCAGAGTAAAAATATAACCTTTAGAACTACCTTCTCCTGCAGCCATAATTTTTTTTAGTGACCTAAACCCAAAGCCACTTCTGTCAATTTTTCCTGCTAACTTGTCAATCACTTCTGCTTAGCTGTACCCACAGGCAGAGACCAACAAAGTGATGCTAACAAGAGCTCTAAGAGAAAAAATTTAGTTTCCCTAGGAAATGAAGGTAAGGAATCAAAGTATAGACTGAAGGGGTCTAAAAGGAACAGGAAAGCAAAAGAGTCCAAATAAGATAAAGTCATAGATTATTCTTAAAGGTACAGCCAGAACCAGAATTTTGTCCATCTGTGCATTAGCCAAGCATGAGTTATTTTAACAGAGAACACATCATGAA
>NW_008674119.1:0-1402 GCF_000695815.1 Acanthisitta chloris | reverse complement strand
CCATTCTGGAGCACAGAGATCCCTCTGTAGCACAGGGATAATTCCAGGGCATGGAGGACATTCCGGAACACAGGGACTGGAGCACAGCACAGAGATCATTCCAGAGCATACAGACCCCTCTGGAACACAGGGACCCCTCTGGAGCACAGGGATCATTCCAGAGCATGGAGACCCCTCTGGAGCACAGGGATCATTCCAGAGCATGGAGACCCCTCTGGAGCACAGGGATCATTCCAGAGCATGGAGACCCCTCTGGAGCACAGGGATCATTCCAGAGCATGGAGACCCCTCTGGAGCACAGGGATCATTCCAGAGCATGGAGACCCCTCTGGAGCACAGGGATCATTCCAGAGCATGGAGACCCCTCTGGAGCACAGGGATCATTCCAGAGCATGGAGACCCCTCTGGAGCACAGGGATCATTCCAGAGCATGGAGACCCCTCTGGAGCACAGGGATCATTCCAGAGCATGGAGACCCCTCTGGAGCACAGGGATCATTCCAGAGCATGGAGACCCCTCTGGAGCACAGGGATCATTCCAGAGCATGGAGACCCCTCTGGAGCACAGGGATCATTCCAGAGCATGGAGACCCCTCTGGAGCACAGGGATCATTCCAGAGCATGGAGACCCCTCTGGAGCACAGGGATCATTCCAGAGCATGGAGACCCCTCTGGAATCCAACCCCCACTCCATCCCTGCCCTGGGACCACGGGACAGGATCCGTGTGTGGACAAACAGACAGAATCCCAGTGGGACAAACCCCCAGGCTGTGCTGCCTCCTGCACACGCTGTCCTTTCCGTGCTGGACATTCCCCTCACAGAGACACAAACATTCCCTTTGTCCTGCACACAAACAAGGGCAGGATCCCGGCAGGATACAAAGGAAGGATTCAGTGCTGGCATCAGCTGAGCTCTGAGCATGACAGGCCCTGTTGGCCACCAGCCCCAGCAGCTCTCGGCCCACGCCAGCCTGGGGCATCTCCCACCTCTCCCCAGGGAAACGTGGCAGAGGGAAAAAATACCAGGAATGGCTCTGCAGGAGCTGTGGCAGCAGTCCCTAGTTCATCCTGGCATTGTGTGGCACAGCTGGTGGCACCATCAGATCCTGGTGCAGGGAGACATTGTCCATGAGTGTCCACAGGCAACGGCAGCACTGGGATGAAGAGTTGGCAGCACTGGGCACACTGTCCCCAGCACCTCACACTGCCCCTCACAGAGTCCCTCACACTGTCCCTGAGCCCCTCACACTGTCCCTGAGCCCCTCACACTGTCCCTCAGTTCTTCAGTCCCTCACACTGTCCCTCAGCCCCTCACACTCTCCTCAGCCCCTCACACTCTCCCTCAGCCCCTCACGCTGTCCCCTCAGCCCCTCACGCTGTCCCTCAGCCCCTCACACTCTCCC
>NW_008674118.1:21894-25916 GCF_000695815.1 Acanthisitta chloris | reverse complement strand
GAAAAGAAAAGGTGCTAAAAGCTGTACTGGAGCCGCTGCGGGATGTGCTGCGCAGGGAATCCCTCTGTCCTCCTGCCTGCAGGGTGGGCAAGCTCCCTGGCTCGTGGGGGGAAGAAGGGGCTCCCTAGTATTTCGGAGGCAAAGGCCAAGCTTGGTTCCAGTTCAAACGCAGTAGAAGGTACTTTTGCCTTGCCCCAGAGAAACCCTGCAGTGGGATGAGGTGCTACAGCCTTGTTTGGGAATAGAAACCGCGGTGAGGAGGAGGCGCTGCTGGAGGCTCCCCCGGCATGCCTGCGGTGGCGGGGACGGCTGCGAGTTGGTGGATAATCCAGGGAAGAGCCTGCAGTGCTTGGCTGGGTGTGCTGAGCATCCACAACAGATCTGGGGAGGTGAGAGGGTTCCTGGAACCCTGTCCTGTGCAGAGCTCAGAGCTCAGCCTGTGCCTCCACCGTGGGGCCCTGCTGCATCCCCCGCACTGGTACGTGTGCCCTGGTTACAGAGGTGTTCCTCATTGCTCATTTAGCTATTGTCGTGTTCTTTTAATTAAATTAGCATCTTTTAATACGTTTTGTCCTGCCAGCACAGCTTAATGTCTCTGCAGCTGCAGGGAGCTCGGAGCAGCTCCAGGGCCCATGGTGGGGTGCACAGCCCTGCTGGTGGGGGTGCTGGGACGAGCTGGCACCACCTGGTGCTGACCTTTCTGGGGTCCCATCTATCATTTCCTGCAGTTCCCTGGGGGCTGTCAGGTATTAGAGCAGTGCTAGTGTTGGGGACTGTGGGTGGGATGGTCCCAGCTGTGGCTCAGATGGTCCTGTGGGATGGAGGAGATAGTCTGTCCCCAGCTGCCCATGGGGTTGAGGGTCCAGCCGTGCTGCAGTGAGGGGCTGCTGTTGTCCCTTCAGCACACGTTTGCTGCAGTTGTCTCCTGGCTCAGCTCGGGGGGGCCAGCGAGGGGCCCCCGCGGTCACCCTGCCTTGCTGAAGTGCGGCAAAACACCTCAATTGTTAGTCGGAGCTTGTCAGCTGCATCGCAGGAGCAGCGGATAAAGTGTTCCAGCGCAGAAGATAATTGAAAATCAAAAAAGACTTTGTTAATTTGATTAGGCAGAGCCATAGTTGAATTGTTCTTCATCAAAAGAGATTTAATTGTGACATGCAATTAAATCCTTCTGCTGTGCTGGTGCCCTGTGTGTTCCCAGCAATGGGGTGGCTGGGCAGGGGGTCTGCAGGATGACGTGGTACTGAGCTGGGTGGCAGTGGGGAAAGGGGACGAAGGGAGTGTAGGTACCTGACAGGCATGACAGGAGCGCTGAGGCAAGGAGGGTCTGGCGTGGCCAGTGCTGCTCATTTAGTGCTGACTTGGAGTTGTCATTTTACTGCTTTGACTAATTGCATCAGTGCAGAGGCAGCTCTGTGCCTGCTCCTTCTCTGGGGTTGTCCCCTTGCCCTGCCCCCTCTGATCTACTGGGGATAAAGCCCCAACCTGCAGGGCTGCAGTAGTGGGAAAAGGGTCGTTGCTGGCTGCTGGATTTGGTGCAGCAAGAGAGCAGCTCTGCCGCAGGATCAGCACCTCTGGCCAGGCATGAGTTCCCTCCCGTGCAGGCAGCAGACATTGGGGTCCCTGTGAGCTTCAGTGTCCTTCTTGCCAGCTGCCCCCCACGCTGATAAGGCAGAGGATTATCAGTGCTGCCGAGCTGAGGTGCCGTAATCCATCCCCACTGCGCTGGCGGGGGTGGTGGCTGGCTGGAAATCCCACATTCGGGGTTGTGGATTTAGAGCTGGTGGTGAGAGTTGGAGCTCAGTGGGATGTGACAGAGCTTTAAAAACTGCGAAAAAATGTGGAGTGGGAGCAGAGAAGCCTCGCGGTGAGAAAGGGCTTTAGGAAGAGTTGCAGGAGGTCTGTGTGCTGCAGCCATGGCATCATGCACTGTTCCATCCTGGCAGCAGGAGCCTGGTGGAGGTGGTAATGTGGGCAAGAAGTCCAGGACTCATTGATGCTGCAGCTCACTGGGGTTGAGCTCTGTCTGAGGTCCTTCTACCTTTGTAGTGCTGCCAGTAGGGCTGGGTCCTGGCTCTGCTCAGAGCCGTGGGCCAGTTCAGCGTGGGACATTCACCAAGTCAAGCCCTGTCCTCCTCCCTGGGTTCCTGTCAGCCTCGCCAGGAGTGTGCCAGGCTTGGCACTGCCCTTGGTGGGGAAGGTCTCTGAGATCTTGGTGTTGGCATAGCCCACAGTGCCATGAGCTGCCCACACACCCTGCCTGCACCTCTCCCAGACTCAGCACCGGCAGCAAGTCTCAAGCTCTTGGCACAGGGGGATTTGGGCTGCACTGATCTAATGCTTCTTAGACTGGATGGAGCCGCATGGAGATTTCTATTACAGCCTCACTCTTCCACTTGCCAGCCCAGGGAGCACAGCTCAGAGGCGTCAGACTTGGACATGCAGGAGGGTTTTTAATCCCTGTGCTGATGGGCTGTTGGAGGTGCTTGGCATGAGCTCTGCACCAGTGCCCCATCTGTTCTGCTCGCCCTTCTTGGGGGAGGGAGTTTACCTCTGGATTTCTCCATCCTGCACTCCAAATGGCAGTGCTTAGTGCTGGTGCAGGTGGCTGCAGAGGATGGGGGACCCGCTGGGGGTTGCTTGGTGTCAGCTGTGAGAGGTGGCAGGGCTGAGCCCTGCTCTGGCAGCTCCAGGGTGCTCTGGGCAGAGTCGTAGGTTGGGGGTCCCTCGGGACTCCTCGGTGCCATCCTGACGGGGCCAGGTGCTCAGCCAGCTTGTGCTGGTGCAGCCTGGGCATCCTTGGCAGACCATGCGCCCAACCTGGCTCCCCAGGGCTGGGCAAGGGAATTGGGTATTGATCTGCCTCTTCCCTCTCACTCTGCTCCCCGAGGCTCTCGGCTGGCCCCTGTGTCGAGATGGGTGACTTGGCAGTGGCAGATGTGACAGCACGACCCTCCTGCGCTGCTGGGTTGCTCCAGCCGCAGCTGACAAATCTCGGGCTGCTCTAATTGCCTTTGAAATGTGAACCGAGAGCCAGAGGCACCACACGAGGGCCAGAACTCGCCGCTGCCTGCAGCAGCCAGGGAGCCTCTGCCCGCTGGAGATGTCGGGAGGATCAGAGCGATCAGCCTGCTCTGGAGGGACGAAGTGAGCCCGTGAGCAGGGCAGCCCCGAGGAGACCCGGGGCGCTGGGAATGCCGGCGGGGTCCTGCACAGGGGAGCATCGTGCTGTATACACCGTGCTTGAAAACAACCAGCAGCTTGTGCACAAACAGGACTTGGGTCTTTCTAGGAGGGACAGCAGCAATAACCTGTGCTGTGCTTGCGTGGACTCACATCCCTGTCCCCATGAGCGGTGGTCTTCACACACATGTCCTTGTGAGTGGTGGTCCCCATTTGGGAAGGGGTCATGGAGTTGATGCCACATCTGGATGATGTGGCTTCATCTTTGCCCTGAGCTGTGGGGTCCCATGGTGGCTGCAGCAGCTGCTGGAGTGGGTGCTCATCCCCACAGCATCAGGGCAGGATGAAGGGGAGTGGGGTGGGAGTCCCTCATCCCAGCCCTGGGCAGGGAGCAGGTTTGCAGTGGCCCCGTGGCTGCCCGTGGTGTGGGTGCAGCAGCCCCGCGCGCTCGGCGCAGTGTTTACCGCTTCCATCTTGGCTTGTTGCCTTATTTGTTCTCCTCTAATTGAGCAAATGCGCTGTCGGCAGCGCAGCTCGGCCAGCATCGACTTGATTAGGGGAAGGCATCGATACTGCGCTGCACGGCAGGAGGCTCAGGCTGACACTGTCAGACTACCCGAGTCTTAAAGTTGCACTTTATTCATGATGTTTTGATTTCTCTTGCTCTGGGGACTCCGACTTTGATAGATTATGATGCGGTACCAGAACAGTCTGATCCACAGGAGTAACTTCCTTCCAAAACAGGCATTTGCCACCAGAATCCTGCATTTCCTTGAGTTGGTTTTGTTTGTTAGTGAAAAATGATGGCATAAAGAACTCTTGAGCTTTGCACAGTTCAGTTG
>NW_008674118.1:12894-21858 GCF_000695815.1 Acanthisitta chloris | reverse complement strand
GACAGGGGCTGCTGGAGGCAGTTGTACCAAGCTGGTTCCTGGGTGCATTTTGCTGCTGCAGCAGTGCTGGTGGGAGCTGTTTGTGCTCCACAAGTTGGAGTTTCTGGCTGCCAGTTCCCAAATCCTTCCTTTCCAAGTGAGCACCCTCTCCACTGCTGTGCTGTGCCACTGTTCCATCTTGGAGTCTCTTCATGTCCCACTGCTCTCCCCATCTTCCTTGCACTTGGCAATTTTGCAGGTGTATCTGAGCTGTCAGGGCACTGGAGAACCATCAGTCCCTCTGGGTCTGGTTCCTGAGGATGCATTATCCAACCTGCCAGTGGCACACCTCACAGGATGTATGCTCCGTTACACGTTTTTCCTGTGTCACTGTGCTGGGGTTGCTGGGTGCTAGTCGGCTCAGCACTAAGTATAACCTGTTTGTCTACTCTTCTTCTGGATGCCATGGGGCTGCTGTGGGAGCTCCTCTGCAATTAGGTATGAATCAAGTCACTGTGCTGGGGTTGCTGGGTGCTAGTTGGCTCAGCACTAAGTACAACCTGTTTGTCTACTCTTCCTCTGGATGCCATGGGGCTGCTGTGTGAGCTCCTCTGCAGTTAGGTATGAATCAAACGTACCATTAAAATGAAGTGTTGTTGCAGCCATTTAATGAGTTGAAGTCTTAAACAGATTAATTTTTCCACATAGGATGGCCTGGCCCCTTCTTGTTTCATGTTGTTCTCGTAGGTTCCTATTGACTTGTGTTACTGAGCTCAAGGACTGGTCTTGGCCTCTGCACAGCTCAGCTTTGGGTAAAAAAAGTGTTGGGAGGGATGCTTGAGTGATGGATTGCCCTGCTGCAGGGTCAGGCCCTCTTGCATGAAGGGGTTGGGCTGTGTCTTACTGCCTTGTCCTAGGACTTTTGTTGATGCTTTGCGACTTAAGCCTTTCCTTTGGCTTTTTCCTAAGCTCCATGGGGTGAGGGAGATGTGCAGAAGTTTCTGGACACTGTGTGTGTCTGCCAGAGTGGGCAGGTGCTTGGTGTGGGAGTAGAGTCTCGGGCCACCCTCAGCCTCCAGCCCTGCTCCTGCTGCTCATCGACCATAGGAGCCGTGGAGGCTTCTGAACATCAGGGCTGTAGAACATTTTGGTTTTGAATGTGTCAAAACAGCATTTTTCCCCCGCCTTGTTCTCGGAAATGTTTGAACTGTTTTTGCTAAAACTTCCCTCAAAATTTCAGCCTCAGGCAGATGCTCAATATGGGAAACATCAGAGAGAAAAGCCTTGCGCTGCACAAAGACAGAGGCGAGGGATAATGGGTCTCTGGAAGTGGTGAGGAATCACTGAGTGGTGGCACCACCATCCATAAACCCTTGTAGCAGCCTGGGAATGAGCAGGATGCATCCTGGTGCTTCCCAGGCTTTGGCAGAGTCCTATGAGTGGGTTTGACCCTTAGAAACATAGTACTGATCTCCCAGGTCACATCAGCACTGGCTGGAAATCTTCCTCACCTCTCACTGGGTTGAGCCCGTGGTACCATGGAGTGTTGGTAAGCTCAGCAGAGCTCACCCCTGGCCTGACCCAGTGTCCACAGCATGTGCCAGTGGTGGTCTCCTGGTTCTCGTGGCGGAGGCTGTGCTGTTCCTGGTGACACCAGGGATCCCACGAGTTGGACAGGGGTGTGTGGGCTTGGGAGCCTCTTTGAGCAGCCAGTTCTGCCCTGCTGTGTGGGGTTTGGGGGTCTGTGAAGGCACAGAGGAGGAGAAGCTGGTCTGGAGGAAGTGCCACGGCCACCACTTGCTCCAGGAGCTGTGGATCCAGCAGTGCACTCACAGCCAGCAGCGCACAGCGGGGCTGGGCAGCCTCGGTATTTACAGAGAGCTCAGAGAGTCTCTGAGGAGAGCCACCACTGCTCGCATATTAAACCAGAAATTGCAATTACCAACAAAAAAGGGCATTTTTATAACGGTTTTATTGGAGTCTTAATGAACAAATAAAGAAGTGGAGAAATCTGCGCATGCATTTGTGAGATATAAAACTGACTGA
This sequence comes from Acanthisitta chloris, assembly GCF_000695815.1. Lineage (NCBI taxonomy): Eukaryota > Metazoa > Chordata > Aves > Passeriformes > Acanthisittidae > Acanthisitta > Acanthisitta chloris. The sequence goes on along the minus strand of NW_008674118.1, from coordinate 19,833 downwards.
ATCAAAATGAAGCAGCAAGAAGTGTTGGCTGCTCTCCTTTCTGCTGGGTGGGGAAAACAGAACTGCGAGGAAGAGAAAGGAGAGTGAGAAGAAGGTTGGAGTGTGTGATCGGGGAACTGGGAGGCCCCAGTAAGTGGTTTCTGTGACCCCAGTAAGAGGTAGGAGGTGGCTTGGCAGAGCTGTCTGTCGTCCTCTCTCTGCACTGCACTGAGAGGATTTGGAGGGATTTTGGGAAGCATATTGGAAAAGAAATTGGAAGCTGAAGAAAAGTAGAAAAGCATGGATTTGACCCCAGAATCAGTACAGGCTGATTGTCAGGGCAGGGGCCTTTAGGCATTGCCCCATGATCTGCATGTGAGCACCAAGCACTGACTTTGACTTTGTCATGTTGAGCCCCAGGATCTCCTACACAGAGTCTGGGGGTGCTGAGGGGACAGGTGAGGTCTGGAAGGCCAGCAAGGTATCTCCAAACATTCTGGGCTAAGAAACACCCATGTAAGAGCAGCTTATCTGGCTCTGAGGGCGATGAGGCACATCAATCATTGTCAGAGAGGTGTGTTGAGAGGGAGTCAGTGCACGGACTGTGGTGTGCCCTGGCTGCCAATGGTGCTGATGGCAGAGCATAGTGGTGCAGGAGAGCCACTGTTGGGACCAGCTAGGAGGTCAGAGCTGGAGCCAATGCTGTGATGGATAAAGCTGTTGCACTTGTCCCCATCCCTGCTCCCAGCCTGTCTGGGGAGCAGAGAGCTGGAGTGCTTTAGAAACCATACCATAGCCTTTGTGTCTCAGTGGCATCAGATGCTGCTGGTCCTCTCTCCTCCCTGCTGAGATTCCCAGGGCGTGGCAGACCCTCTCTTACTTGTCGTCACGAGTGGCTCCAGTGGGGCTCCTGCCAAACACTTCCTGGGATGATTTATGATGCTCCTTCAGCTCACTTCCAACTCTGATGGCTTCTCCTTCTCTTCAGTAGAATTTAACTAGTTTGCCTGGAATATTAATAATTAAACATCAAGGAATTGCATCCCAAGCAGCCTCCTCAGATGCATGTTTGTGATTGTTTTCAAGCGCCCAGTGCTGGGTTGGGGTGGCTCTTTGATGGGATTTTGCTGCTTTCAAACCGCTGACACCAGTAACCCCATAAATTAGCAGCTGATGGAGGGAAATCTCCTGGCTGCGGCTGTGGGTTTTTATGGTTTGATTTGTTAATAGGAGTTTTGGGTCATGGCCAGGAATTCCTTATCCAGCTCAGAGAAGGGTTTGCCCCATGGTGCGGCGTTGATGTCGGGCTCTGCTGTGTGGGGTGCGCTGGTGGGAGCTGGCATCAGCCTCCAGGAGCAGCTACTGGCAGTGTGTGGGACTGTGTGTGCCCACCTCTGTGTCTGTGGGGCCATGCACTGTGTGAGTGGGGGGGTGTAGTGGCACCTGGGGAGCAGCTGTGCCAGGCAACAGGATGAGGCTTCACCATAGTGTGGGTGGGAGATCCTTCATGCATGGGGATGCTCAGTGGTGGCAGAGGCTACAGGCTGTGGCTGGTGTTTGCTGTGATGGGGTTTGTTTGTGATGGTCTCTGGTGCAAAGAGGGGTTGTAGTGCCCTTCCTACTCATCCTGCCAGCATGAGAGGGCAGATTCTTTGGGTGTCCTTATCCCTCTCTACCTGCAAAGCAGTGGGATATGAGCAACTGTGGTGGCATTCGGATGCTCAGTGGTGGCAGAGGCTACAGGCTGTGGCTGGTGTTTGCTGTGATGGGGTTTGTTTGTGATGGTCTCTGGTGCAAAGAGGGGTTGTAGTGCCCTTCCTACTCATCCTGCCAGCATGAGAGGGCAGATTCTTTGGGTGTCCTTATCCCTCTCTACCTGCAAAGCAGTGGGATATGAGCAACTGTGGTGGCATTCGCTGCTCGTGGCAGGGTAGCACCCAGCCCTGCTCCTTCCTGCCACAACACAGTGTCATGAGCTTGAGGCATTGCCTGAGCTTGGAGGGTTGCAGAAGTCAGCATGAAGGGGTTTACTTGCTCCACAGGTTCATGCTTGTGGTCCCTGCCTGCAGCAGGAGCAACTACCATCCAGGGAATCATCTTTTCAAATGTCAGATGTGTTTGAGTGAGTGACCAAGGCAGGAGCCTTTCTGCATATGTCCTGCCTGAGGCTCTGGCAGTGCTGGGCATGTGGAGCTCCTGCCTGGTGGGTGCTGGTGTCCCACTCCTGCCCTGTCCCTGGGGCTGAGGGTCTGCACTCACCAGTCCTGCTCCCACCCTTCACTGTGGAGCTGGAGTCTCATTTATTCTGAGGGGAAAAGAATTCACATCTCACCGACCAACGGGAACCCAAATACAAATAAATTTCTCTCAAAGTGCAGTCGTTGGAGAAAACTAAAGGCCGTTAGTCAGGCTGACATCAGAGGAGCTGCATTCCCTCTGACAACCCGCACAGCCTTATGTTTTATTCACCAGGCCTGAAAAATACCTTCCCGAAGAGGGGGCCCATAAATAAACCAGCGTGATGAATATTACACGGGATAAAAACTGATAAAGCTGGGCCCCAACCAGGAGCTGCACAACGAGGTTAGAAAAGCACAGGGGTTCATTACATCGGATCTGGTGTGATGGGCCGGGGGATGGGAAGGGGAAGTGCCTGTGGGGATGCTTCTGGATCCTGGGAGAGAGGGGAGGTGGCACTGCTCCCGGCCACACATCTCATGGGAGGGGCAGCACAGGCAGGTTTGGAGTGTCACAGGGCTGGTGGTGTCTCAGCAGCCCCTGCCTGGGGCAGAGGGAAGGGGTCAGGGGCTCTAGGAAGCCCCCAGCCCTGCCTGGGATGCCTTCAAAGCAGGATTCCAGACACCATGGTCTGTGCCTGGAGTGCATTTCCTGGGTGTGAGATGCATGTGCTTCTTTGGGCTCTCTCCTGAGGGGTTCCCAGAGTCTCTCTAGCCACAAAAGCCCCATTTTTGCAGTTCCCATGGGCTGTGTCTGGATGCTGAGGCTCAGGACTGAGCTGGGTGTTGATGTGGGCAAGTCCCTTGTGTATCCTGTGTTTCCTTACCATCATTTCTCTGGCTGTGGGTTGCCAGGACTTCACTGTTGGTGCTAGCAGCAGAGTGACCAAGCTGTCCCTGCAGCTGGGGCCTGGAGAGCAGAGGTAAGCTCAGCCCCACAGCCCCAGCCATGCTGGAAGCACTGGAGGATGTAGGAGTTGCAGGGATAGCTCCTGCTGTTGTGTTTCTCAGCATGAAATGCCTCTCAGATATATTGGTTTTGAGAACAAGATTCGAATTATGAAAGCTGTGATAGCAAAATGTCTTTGAAGAGGTTTCCATGTTTGGAATGGTGTTTAAGAGTCTCTATGCTTCTGCAGGCTTGTGTGGGTGCTTGGGGCTGCGGTAGGGTTGGTTCAGGCGGTGCCACATCTCCAGTGATGCCTGTTGGTCTGCCCCTGCCCCACTGGCAGCACTTCGGGGGGTAAACTCTTCCTCCATGTCACATTGGCTGTGGCTTGATGGGTCCGTCTGTGTCTCTCGCACTTCGGGGGGTAAACTCTTCCTCCACGTCACATTGGCTGTGGCTTGATGGGTCTGTCTGTGTCTCTGATTCCCTTGTATCTTGTGTGTCCAAAGAGCAGCCCCAGTGTGGGGAGCACTGGGTTCAAACCCCCGTGTTTGGAGACTGCAGGAGCAGGTTTGCACAGGTTTATGTGCTGTAATCCCACGTTTGGCAGATCCTGTGTAAACTGTGTACAAACCTCTTCCTTTGGAAAGTTCCTCTGCTCTTCCTCGGAAACCCCAGGCTGGACCCCGTGGGGAGCAGAGCAGCCCCCTGCCCCGCTCCTCCCTGCCGTGCAGGAGGCAGGAACCTTGAAATACGAGCACTTAGCTTTTTATTACCCCATTTAATTGCTGCCTGACAGCCTAATCCAGCATTAAAAACACCAGAGCTCAGGGGAATTCACCATTGTTATTCAACATGTATCTCTCTCCACTCTCAGAGGTCCCATCTGCTGCCTCCTTCCACCCAGTCACTCCTGGGATGTGCTGGCCAGTGCTTGGTCCTGCTGGTGGTGACCTCTTCCCGGTGGAAGTGGTGGGTGCCAGAAAGGCAGAACATGGAGATGGCTTTGGAGCCATCCCCCCTGCTGCTGGCATGGGCCCCTGGGCAGCAGGGGTAGAAGACTGGGGTTGTTGGGGTGAACCTGGGCAGGGGTTTGGGAATCTGTGCTCTCAGGCAATGCTGCTGGGATGGAAACACCCAGGGCTCTTCCTGACTCCTAGTGGAAAGCTGGTCTGCAGATGTAAAAGCCAGTTTGGGAAATGGCTTTTCATGTTGGATACAGGTTTTGCAGAGGTTTTTTTGCTTCTGAGCTGCAGCTTAGTGTGCCAGGCTCGTGCCCAGGCTGGTGCTGGGTGTAAAGGAGGCATGTGCTGGTGTGCTCAGGTATCTCATCTGCATCCTCCTTGCTGGGGACTGGGTCACCAAAGGGCTGCAGGGACCTGACCATGTGCTCCAGACCTCATGGTCACTGGGAGCAGGAGTGGAGCATCCCTCCCTCTGTGGAACCTCACTGCCTCCCCAGTGGTGGAGGGGCAAGGCAGGATTGGTGTGTTTGGGCCCCAGACCTTGGTGCTGTGCTCTGCTGGCAGACCCCCCTGCCTTGCACTGCTCAGGGGTCTCTGGCTGCTCCCTCCTCGCTGCCAGCGCTGTATTAAAACAACATAATTGATTTTCCTCCCTGCCAGCGCTTACCCTGGACTTCCCCGCGGCAGAGGGGCCGATCACCGCAGCTCTGGAGAGGCCAGTGAGTTATAGTAATGGACACTCTGCGAGCTGTCTGTGCCTCCCATAAATCCATCCCCTCCTGGAAGTGCAGATGGTCCATAATCGTCCATCATCCCGAGCGAGCGTGGCCGCGCCGGGGTGGGTTTCTCCTCAGAGGCTGATGTTTCTGCAAGCTCAACGGAACTGCCGCTCCGGGGGGGCTCTCTCCGGAAGCACGAGTGGCCCCGCCGTCACCATGATTTAGGGGCGAACCAACAATAAATATCCTACAGGTTGGGGCTGGAGCAGGTGCACAGGGGAAGGTGGCAGAGCCATGGGTGAGCCCTGCTTGCTTTGCACCATGGTGTTGGCCCCCAGTGAGGTGAGGGCTCAGGAGAGCTTTCCAAAGTCTGCTGCCCCTCTCTCTGTTCCCTGCAGCAGTGCTGGGGCAGGAGTGTCAGTTGAAATTCCAGCTGCAATGCCTGTGGTGCCTTCTGACTCTGCCTGGGAAGAATGCCAGCCCTGGCTTCTGCCCTGCCACCCTCAGCCCAGCAGCTCAGGCTCTGTCCTGAGGCAGTGGTCTCTGCCCGGCATGCAGGAATTGGCTCCTCCTGAGCCATGGGTTGGGAGAGCCTGGTTAGCCTGGTGGGTTTTGGTTGCTCTGGCAGCCCAGATGGTGCCTGCTGTGCCAGCAGGGTCCTTGGCAGCATTTGGGACCTGCTGGCACTGCCCACCTTGGAGCAAGTCCCCAACTGTCTCCATGGGGACTTGTCCTCCCCACGAGCCCAGGCTGCTTTGCCAGCCCCAAGCTCTCTGTCCCTGGCCGTAGGGCTCCTTGCTGGCTGCAGCCCGTGCCTGCAATGCTGTCCCTCTCCCCATCCCTTCCACTGTGCCATTCAGGCTCTGCCCCCTCCCTGCAGGGGATCTACATTGGCAGATAGATGCTGATGACTGTGGCATGGGGAGCCAGTGATACTCAACCCTGGTGCTAAATGTCTGGATTGACTCTCTCACTGGAGTCAATCCTGGCTTGGCTATGGTGATTTTATTTGGTAGTTAACATCCTAAATGTGTGTGTCTGTGCTGGGGAATGCGGGTGGCTGTGGTGTGCTCATTGGGGTCTCGTCCCTTGCATGGTTGCTCTGACCCAGCCTTCACCCATGGGGGATCCAACCCTACACCAACAGTTCTAGGGGTGAGCAGAACAGCAGACCTGGGGCCAAGAACCCAGCAGCCTAGCCCCTTGCTCCCCTCATTCTCTTCCTCCTCCTCTTTCAAGGATTTTAGGAGGAGACAGCTTTTCCCCCAGAAACCTGTCCTAGACTGATGCACAGCTCAGAGCTACCTGTCAGTGCTGCTGGCAGCCGAGTACGAGCAACCTCCCCTGCCTTGCTGAGTGCCCTTATTGACCAGAGTCCCCTGGCTCAGCCTTTAAGCGCCTCCATTAACATTTTTGCATCTTGCTTATTGCTCCAGCCCCGCCGAGCGCCGAGGCTGGTGTATGGCAGGCGACCATCGGGAGCACTGGGCACGCTGTAATTGGGTTGGAGCTCTCACTGCCAGCGTGGAGGGGTCTCTTTCCTTGAGTAATGACCTGGAATTTGATCATGTGGCTTATATTAGATTGTGAGACTGGAAGTGTAACTGTACGGGATCAAAGAGAAGCTGGTGCTGCCGCAGGGCTGGGACCTGCAGGGCTGAGGGAGAGGAGCCACCTCGGGAGATGAAAATGCCCTAGGAGCCTGCTGAGGGGTTCCAGCTCCTAATGATGGAGCCAGCACAGCCCTGACACCTTGGTGGCTGCTGGAGGATCATGGGTTCCTCTGCTGAACTGCCACCAGCTTCTGCAGCCATCCTGTCCTGTGCCACTAGCCAGGATCTCAGTATCAGGACTGGGACCTACTGGTCAGCCAAGGGGGGAAGGTCCCTCTGGCTGCGTGTTGCCCAAAGACAGCCTGTGCCAGCACATCCTGAGGGCTGCAGGGCCTCCCAGCAAGGCTGGTGCTGGCAGCAGCACCAGTGTCACTGCAGCCCTGCTCTTGCGGGTGCTGGGGTTGCCGAGGGCAGTGCTGGGACCAGGCAGGATGGGCAGGGAGAGCAATTGCGGCAGTGATTAATGGTGCACTGGCGGAGCTGACAGCTCGCGGTGCCTGCGGTGGCAGGGGGCAACCGGGGGCCCCGCCCCCCACA
>NW_008674118.1:12585-12873 GCF_000695815.1 Acanthisitta chloris | reverse complement strand
GGGCCGTGCCCTGCCGAGGGCTCTCTGTGCCAGCCAGGCCGTGGGAGCTATGCCATGGCAATTCTCCCCTCTCTGGCCGCTCCCGCAGCAGGGAAGTCCCGTGGCCGGTTCGGAGATTCTGATGCCATTGCCGGCTTTATTAAGCTAATAAAGCAACATTAAGTACCGGCACAGTGGAGCCCCCTGAGGTCTCTTTATGTGCAGAGAGGAGCTGGGGGATCCCAGGGCCTCTGCGACGATGATTGCTCTGTCACGCTAATAGATGGAGAGGAGCAGGTAGCACTGCAC
>NW_008674118.1:12170-12520 GCF_000695815.1 Acanthisitta chloris | reverse complement strand
CACTGCGCCGTGCTTGGGCACCCCGCGAAGCCCCTCAGTGCTTCTCTGCACTCTCCTGGGGGCTGCTGGCCCTCAGTGAGCTGCACAATCAGGGGATACTGGTGACATCTCCCTCCACCATCCCTGGTGCGTGTGGCTGCCCAGTGCCAGAGCTGGGCTGGGAGCACATCATCTCACCCTGCGCCTGGGGCACTGCTCAGTTCCTGGCACCAGGGAGCTGCTGCTTCGTAGAACCAAATAGTCTCCTGGCCACGGGCTGGTGGAGAACAGCTGATTGTGAGCATCTCGTGGTCCCAGAGGGTTTGTGAGGGGTCTGGAGTGCTTGGGGAGCAGCCCGGGATCACGGCGGC
>NW_008674118.1:6752-12138 GCF_000695815.1 Acanthisitta chloris | reverse complement strand
GTGGCTGCCGGTGGCAGGAGGTGCTCCGGCAGCATGCAAAGCAGGCCCTGTGTAATAGATAATAATTAATAGACTGCTCCGGCGGCGAGCTAGGTAAGTAGATAAATAATTTTAATTATCCTTGGGGAGGCTGTAAAATTCGCACACAGCCCTTTATTAAACTCTCTGTTTACAACAGTCATTTATATTGTGTGTCATTTTGCATAAAACCCCCTCGGGGCTGAATAACACTGTGTAACACCATCCCTGGCACTGCTGGCACTGCTGCTCCGTGAGCAGGGACACAGGGGCCATGGGCACCTCAGCCAAGGGGCAGATCTGGGTCTCCCAGGGCCCCTTGGAGTGCTCACTCAAAGGTGAGGAGTCAGGTGCTGCAGCCCCAGCCCTGCTGAGCTGTACCTCCACTGGGCAGCCCCGAGGGGTCCCTGGACCCCAAGTCCTCCCCAGCAGAGTTGATGGGTTTGTGCTGATGGCAGGGTATTTTCCCCCCCCATTTTTTTTGCGCATGTCTCTCCAAAGAACCATAAATTCCGAGCTGTGAAATCCTGCTGCGTCAGCAGTCTGCAAAATGAAGTGATATTAAACGTGACAAAAGTCTCTCTAATTCACCCTGGCCAGTTCCTGCTTCCCTCCCTGAAGCTGTAATTGAGAAGTGGAAGAATGGAGATTGCTCGTCCCTGCCTGGAATCCACTGAGCCATCCAGGCCTGTGAATTCTGTTAATTAAGGATTATTTACAAATAACTCTGCTCTGGCTGTGCTGTGCTCGCTGCTGTGTCCATGTGTGTGTGCTCCCTCCCATCACATATGTGTACACGTGTGTTCTCCAAACCCCTCTGTTCTAGGGCACCTGCATATTGCTCTGGCTCCCGTGGGGCTTTGGGAATGGTTTTGCTGGGGCAGGGGGATGGAGAAGTAAGCTGTGACCCTCATGTGCCCCTCATGTGGCAGCAGAGCCACTGCTCACTCTCTACAGCGACCTCTTCTTGCGGAGCTCTGAGCTCCACAGACTAATCCTGTTTCCAGTAGCAGATTCTGGCAGAGTCCCTGCCAGCATCAGATGAGTCTTTCGGGGTTTGAAATCACTTGTACAGGAACAGAGTGTGTTTCTCTGCTCCCAGATGAGTTCTATGGAGGCATTGTAGGTGCCAGAGGGGACAGGTCATGCTGCTTCACTGCCAGAACTGGGCAGGTTGTGCCTGGTGCCCTTTGCCCAGCCGAGGGAATGTGTGCCTAGGGGGCCCTGCAGGGCCCTACCTGTGCTGGGCAGGCTGAGAAGGGTGTTTGTGTGCTCAACAGTGGCAGCAAGAAGCACTGGCAGGGGGCTTGGTAGCCACTGGCCCATGGAGCAGCTGCCTAGTTGTGGCTGGTCTGCAGAGCAGCCCAGTGGTGAGGAGAGGGGATTTGTGCCAGGTGGGCTGTCACCAGCCCCGGGGAGCTGCTGGGGACCTGTGCTGTGCTGCAGTGGGTGGTACACCCCATTGGAGTCCGTGCCTGCCCTGCTCCAGGCATGGTGAGGGAGGAAACTCTGCAGAAGGTCGTCAAATAACCATAGAGTTTAACATCCCCACGATGAGGCTGACGTTTGTGTCGTTAATTTTAAACAGCTTTATTTCTTCTCTGTTAAATCAGACTGGTTTCTAACAGGCTGAATAACTCTCCCTTCCTAACTGTGGACTCGTGTTTGATCGTTTCCTTCCCTGTTTGGTTTTTGTTCCCGTTATGGGAAGGTCAGTAAGATGGAAGGACAGAGTGCTGTGCTGTACTGGTATTACATGTCCAGGTGATCCTGGTGTGTCCCTATGAATGGGCCAGTCTCACCTTCTCTGCTCTGGAGGACACAGAATTGTGTCCCTGTGCCTCTTAGGAGGTCAGTCCCATGCTAGCCATGAGCAGGGTACAGGGGGGTGGTTTGGGGATGTGGTGCTGAGGTGGTTTGGGGACCTGGAGCAGGGAGGAGTGTTCCCCCTCCATGCCAGACCAGGGCTATCAGTTATTTTTAGCAATCAATGGTATTGACGTGGTGGAAGCTGAGGAGGCCACTGGAGGGCTGTTCTTCCAACTCATTACATTTAGAGCTGAACTATCCCCTTTTTATATAAATCCTGACAAACAAAGATAAAATAGGCCATTTTTTCATAGAGCTGCAGCCCAGAGTCAAGGCTGGCACTGTTTGGGGCACCCATGTCTCAGGATGAGCAGGGCCTGAAGCAGATGTGCCAGAGACATGAAAACTGCTCTGGAGGGGCTGTCACCTCTGGGTCCTGTGTGTCCCCTCTGCTGTGTTCCTCCCCAGGGCTGGGAAACCTCCTGGAGGTCTCTCCATGCTTCACAACCAGAGGGTATGGGACACCCTTTGGGGACACCCTGAGTGTGACCAACCTGATGGCATTAGCAGGGAGCCCTGGGCAGGCTAATGGGAGCCTTGGGCTGGCATCTCCATCCTCCTGGAGTGCACAGTCTGTCTGTCAGAGCTGGGCACGCAGAGCTGCTCCCTGCCCGGGCACAGAGCTGAGGGCACCTGCAGATCCAGCCCAGTGGCTGCAGCCAGGCTCACAGAGAGGGGGCTCTTTCCATTTACTTTTGTAGTTTTTCATTTCAAGATGAAATTAAGCACAGAAAGAAAACCCAAACCTTTTTTTTTTTTTACAGCACTGCATCAGCACATCCCTCGAGGGGAAAACACTCACACAGAGGTTTTCCTGCACTTTGCTTGTCCTCGCGTCTCTGCTCGGCGCTTTCAGAACGTTTGCCCCTGGCCAATTCCCCGCGTGCTGGGTTTGGTGCTTTGGGGTTTGTTTCTCTTTTTGCTATTGTTTCCAATCAATTTCACAGTAGGTTTGTGGTTAGGATAAAAGCCTCCCCTGCCCCCCTTTCCTAAGCACATTTCGTGTCCCTGTGTCCCTGCTGACGCAGCCTGGGAGCAGCAGGGGCCAGCGGGGACCGCACACTGGGAGATTGCTCAGCCTGGGAGCAGCAGGGGCCAGCGGGAACCACACACTGGGAGATTGCCCCTTGCCCACAGGTCACCTACCTCTGCTCCAGGGCTCACCCTGTCCACAGCCAAGGACTCCCTGATGTGCATGGATCTTCTCCCACAGTCTGATCCTGCTCGGTATTCCCGTAGGCTCTTCTGGCTGCTCCAGTCGCCCTGTTCCCACCAGCTCCATCCCAGCCATCCCACTAGCTCTGTATGCTGGCTGTCACCCCGGAGCAGATCTGCCTCCCTTTGCCATGTCCCACCAGGTTGCCACTGAGAGGCTGAGCCACAGGTTAATTTATGGCGTGTGGGGAGTGCGGAGGGGAAGAGTGTCTGCCCGCTAAATAAGTCATGAAGCCAGATCCCAACAGCACAATTAGAACCCTCCGTTAATGATTATTTATGGGGCTGGGAATGCTTATTTAACCTGACTATATTAAATATTAAACCGAATTATAATATTTATACCGGTATTTACAACAAAAGGGGGTGTGGGTGCCTGGGGCTGCACGGGCAGGTGAGGTCAGGGGTGTATGGTGCTGGGGGGGCTGTGGGTAGTGCACGGAGGGTTGTGGGGACTAGAGGAACAGTCACAGCACTGTCCCCCACCCAAATCCCGCAGGGACATGGGACAGGGGAGTGTTTGCTTTCCAAACTAGGGTGGGAAGGACTTATCTGCTGCCTTTGGGGGTACAGTGTGCGGCTGCCCCATGATCTGTAGGGAGGATGATCTGTGCTCATCCCAGGTTGACTTCTGTCCTATGCTCTGCTGTCAAACTGCCAGCAGCCTAGCAGTGGGGGCTGAAGAGCCCTGTAATCCCCTGCTGGGGTTGGTCTGCCCCCTCCAGCCCCTGGGCCAAGCGTGGTCTGGGCAGTTGTGACCTGTGGGAGGCGGCACCCTTGGGCTGTGGGTGCTGGGGATGTCTGGCAGATCTCCATGACCACCAGAGAACTCCCTGGGGCACCTTGGAGGTTCCAATCCCAGCCCATGGCACTGCTTGCCATGAAGAGCACCTGTTGGGAACATGGGACCATATGGAATACCCTGCTCCGGAGGGGACAGGGTTGGGCTGTGAAACCCCTCAGCTCCAGAGCAGTAGCTGCTTCCTGTGCTGAGAGGCAGGTCCTGAAGGGACAAGGGTACAATGCTTTGAGGGGAGAGAGATACGTCCTGGAGGGCTTCCAGATGCTGAGGGCAGCCGAAGGGAGACCTGGGGCTGGGCTTTAGCAGAGGCTGGATACCATTGTGACCACTAATGATTGAGGGCAGCCGAAGGGAGACCTGGGGTTGGGCTTTAGCAGGGGCTGGATACCGTTGTGACCACTAATGGTACTTTCAGGTGTGCAGTCTCAGCTAAGGATAAGGCTAATCAGACCTCCAGCATGAAGTTGGTTTGGGGTCAGAGGGATGTGCTGCACCCAGAGCAGCTTCACTGCTTTTTGTCTTCCTTGGTGTCAGAGGTGACATCTGGGCTCATTGGCCACGGGGTCCCCACTTGGGGCTCCCAGCTGCCTGTGCCCAGCGACTGCTGCATGCTGGAATGCAGGTCCTTGAGGAAGAGCCATGGCTCCCGTGCCCCTGGCCCTCGCAGCTGCAGGAGATCAGTGTGGATCCCTCCATGCTCCCCAAGCTGCTGTGATTGCTGGTTCCGCAGCCCATTGCAGATAAAATGATGATTAAGGGGTCCTACCCTATAAGCAGACAACCATGTTGACCTTATTTAGGCTCCTAATCAATTTGCCCCCGGTGTGATTAATTGAGATGCTTGCCATTGATTTTCTGTGAGACAGGAGTGGCTGAGGTGGGATTCACCGGGATGCCTGCAGGGAGATCTCTGCGGCTGCAGTGTAAGGCTGAGCTGTGGAGTCCTCAGCCAGGCGAGATTATCCCAGCTCTCCTCGGCTGCGGCTCCTGGGACAGCCTATGTGTGCACAGTTTGGGTCCCTCCTTGCCGCCAGCTGTGGCAGTGCCAGCAGGAGGTTCTCTGGCGTGTGGGACTCCCTCCCCAAGCATCCCTGATGGAGGTGCTGTGGGCTCACCAAGCACCAGGACCCTCATATGAGCTGCCAGAGTGGGAAAGGCTTTGCCCGGAGCTGTGTGCTGGGGTGAAGGTCCTACAGCACGGATGATTGGAAAGGATTTTCTAGCTAAATTGCTGAGCAGATGGATTTACCCTGGACTGGTCCTTGTGGACTCTGGAACATTTTCTCTTCTGTCACGGTTCCTTTTTATGACCTGCCATTTGCTCCAGCAAGCGAGAAGGGAGCCCTGGGCGCCCAGCTCCTGCTCCGGCTGCCGTTCAGGAACGCGGCGGCATCGCTGCCGGGAGCCACAGCTCCTTTTCAGGAAAGCGCCGGGGCCTGGCAGGACGCCCCTGCCCACTCTGGCTCCCCGGGTCCGCGGGGG
>NW_008674118.1:6352-6684 GCF_000695815.1 Acanthisitta chloris | reverse complement strand
ATACGGCTGCGGGTTTATAACGAGCTGTGAGTTGTTACAGCGACCACCTGCAGCGTGTGAGCAGCCAGAGGGGGTGTCCAAACTGGGGTCTGCAGCACAGGGAAATGCTGAAGCCCCATCCTGGCGTGGCAGCATGTACAGAAGGACAGTGGTGAGCCCAGAGAGGGGGCTGGGTGTCCCACTCAGTCTGCCATCAGTGCTTCCATGCAGTGATTCTGCTGTCGGCACTTCCACACAGTGATTCCACCAGTTTCTTTTCTGCTGTCCCAGTTGGTGACTGATATTTCTCTTTCTTAGAAGAAGGGGAAGGATGACACCCTCTCCCACCCAAA
>NW_008674118.1:5991-6340 GCF_000695815.1 Acanthisitta chloris | reverse complement strand
TTCCTGCCATTTACATTAAAGCCTATAACGGGTTGGAGTAAATGGAGCAGGTTTGCAATTAGTTTTCCAAGTACTTATCTCATTAAAGTAAATGAATTATTGATTTAGTGACACTCATGCTTTTAGTGAGCGGCACAGTGCCATCCCACTCCGTTCCCCAGCTCACCGCTGGCCCTCTCACGCCTGTTCCGTGCACACGTGTGTGGGCGCGGGGGCAGTGAGTGGCTGCTCTGCCTCTTCCTTGGCTTTGGAGCCAACGCAGCCAGCACTGGGTGTGAGAGTTGAGTCCCTGGGAGCATGGACATGGCTTTGTGAGAGGCCCTGTGGTGGTGTCAGTGGGTGTTGGAAG
>NW_008674118.1:359-5936 GCF_000695815.1 Acanthisitta chloris | reverse complement strand
CCCCGGGAGGGATGGGATGGGGACTGCCTGTGTCTGGGATGTGGTCTGGACCCTGTGCCCTGGCAGGCTGCTGTAGGCACAGTGGCTGTGCCAGGACACCTCCTGCCAACCCAGCCATGCTCTGCAGAGGATGACAAGGGAAGGGAGGGAAGAAGGCAGCTCACCCGTGACACTGGTGCTCGGCTTGCTTGGTGCCCATCAGCACAGCACAGGGCTGCCATGGGGCTGCCAGGCATTGTGTAAGGATTGGGGCTGCCTGTGGCTCTCTCTGGCCAGCCCAGCACTTGCCAGGGCAGGGGGGCTGGCAGTGCCTGGCAGAGCGCGGCCGCAGGAGGGTGAAGCGCTGACGGGCTGTGCTGGAGCCAAATGCTCGTGGCTGAACCTGCTGCCCCCCAGCCAGCTGCTGATTCAGCTCTTTTGCGCTTCTCTGTACAGAGATTTAATCTCTCCTGTAAGATAAAATACTCCATTAGTGGGAACCTGCCTGTTTGGAGCCGCCCTTGCCATGGTCCAGGCAGGAAGGACTGCACTGTCCTGCTGAGGCTGTAACTGCTGGGAGCACCAAGAGCAGCCTGGGGGTGCCCTGCCCCACCTGGGGCACCTGGGCACACTCCCATGTCACTCCTGTGCCCCTGTGTCTGAGGTGGGGTGGGATGAGGGGCTGTGGGAGGGATGCCAGTGGGATGAGCCAGGAATATCAGACTCCTCCAGTGGTGCCTGCTGTGCCAGTGGGTGCCACGTGGCTCTGCCAGCAGGTTCGATGGGCGATGCTGGCGTGGGAAGCACTTTGATCTCCTTGCTGGGAGGAAGGAGGTGGCGATGCCTCAGGAGCCACAGTCACTGGGCAGGAGAAGGTGCTGGTGATCAGCAGAAGCTGCAGGAAGGATTTCAGCTGGGAGGCTCACAGCTATTATTCAGGCAGGGTTTGGTAACCAGCAACACTGGCATGGGCCGTGCTGAATGTTGAGATGCCACGCTTACACCCTCTCCCCTGAGAGACCTGTGGCCGTGCTGGGACCCTGCCTGTCCCCACGACTACATTTGGGATAGGGTTCCCAAGGTGGGGGCAGCACCATGTGTTGTCCCTATCCCCAAGGTGGGACTGCTCTTTCTGACCAGAGCCGCTGGTTCGAGGACTCTCCTGAGCAGTCCTAGAGCTGTCTGGTGACAGCTGGCCCTGCCATGAGAACTGAGGCTTCTCTGGGCACTGCCTGAGCCTCTCCTGCCTCAGCTCTCAGCAGGCAGCATGGCAGAGCCCTGGCTTAGCTGTGGGCAGAGCAGGATGGCAGGAAACACATGGGAGCCAGCCCTTACCCCAGCCCCTGCCCCAGCTCCTGCCCTCACCTCCAGTGCTGCTGAGAACGGGGTGTTTTATCTTTCTTAGTTAAAAAAAAATTTAAAAACCCTTCTCATTTAATTAAAAGTGTTGACATTGTGCCTGGCCATCCCGCCCGCTGGAGAACGTGGTTATAAATTAAACATTAAACCTTTAATGGCCCATAAAGAAATATTCGCTGCTGTTATGTATATGGGGATATAAATAGAGAGGGCTGTGGGGGGAGGGGCTGGACATTATTTTTCCTCAGCCAGATAATCTTTGCTAATGAATTTAATTAAAAGCAAAATTAATTTAGGATTGTTGGTGGAGGGAAGGGGGGTCAAAACGTACTTTGAGAAACTACCAAGAAGTTTTCCAGCACATTGGAACCAGGCCTGCCACAGAGTTTGCCCCACAGATGCAGCGTGGGGATGGGGAGGTGTTGGGGTGCAGCATCCATGGGGTCCTGCGCAGTGGGTGACATGGGTTATGTTACCCTGTGCAGACCCCCTGACTCAGATCTCGGTTTTAGCTGTGTTGAGATCACTTGTTCTGGCAATGGATCCCTGCGAGGCTTCAGCCCAGAGCTCTGCCAGGAAAGCAGGGACTGGGGCAAGATAACCCCCAGTAACACTCAGAGCTGCTTCTACCCACCTCCCATCAATGCTCTGCCAGGGGTTTCCCTCTCCCACTTTGGTGCATGCCAACAGGGAAACTCTGGCTGAGCATCCCACTCGCTGCAGTGCTGGGACCACCAGAGATTTCTGCCTGGGCTGGTGCTGGGCTTGGTGATTCCCTGTCTGTGCCACCAAGTGCAGCACATCCCAACTGCAGCACACCCCAGATGCCGAGCCCCACGCTGCTGTGGGGAGCTTCTCAGAAGGCGCCTTCCTTGGGAAATGTGTTTGGGAAATGCGGCGTTACCCATCGCTGAGCCTCCCTCGGGAGCACGGCGTCAATTATTCATTGTGGAACAGGCAGGCTGGGCTCCCAGCACTCCCAGCCCCACTGCCAGAGCGCTCTGTGCCTGCTGTGCCGTCTCCTGATCCCAGCTGGGATGCTGGTGGGCGCTTCCTTGGCGAATCCAAGAGCTCAGGAGTGGTGGCTGCGGGGCAGGCAGCTCTGCCGAGTCCACAGGTGTGGGGGTGCCCCCACACTGCTGGAGACCAGGGAATTCCCAACCAGCTTTTTTAGGACACCCACGTCCCACAGCTGCATCCACCCTAAGCCTGGGGGACTGGGAAGGGGAGATCTCCAGCCTGGTGAACACATCGTGCTGGGCGAGAGCATTCGGGAGGGTTTTTATCATAAGAGCGCTAATGGAAGTCAGCACCAGCCTAATGAGCTGTGCTCCTCCATGAATCTGATTCATTGAGGCAGGAATTACCATAATTGATTATCCTGCTGCGCAGCTGAGAGCCGTGTTTGCTAACACGAGTGCCTGGGAACCGGCTCCACACTTCCCAAGCTGCCGCTGCGTGTGGCTGGGCCTCCGGACCCTCCGTGGGCTGTGTGCTCACCAGGATCATCTGTGGGTTTGGAGCAGCATCTGGATGTGGGGTCCCTGCACCCACCTCAGACCCAGAGCTGCCACATCTCAGGGTGCTTTTCCTAGGGTGGGAGTCTGAGCATCACAGCTCTAGGAGTTGGGAGCAGAGCTGTTGGGCAGGTGGGACTCAGTGCTTTCAGGTCACCAGAGTGGCAGGTATGGACACTCACAGCCCTTGCTCATTCTTTAACCGCTCCCAGGATGTATCAGCCGTTCTCATTATTTCTGAGGGTCTGACATGATTGATGAACGTTTGCATTGGCCACGCTGTGAAAGCCAATTAGTTGAAGTGCAGCTTTCAGGAAGTTTTCTTTGAAATTTGGCTTTATTCTCCAAGAAGTACCCAGAGCCAGGATGGTAGTGGAGCCATGTACCGCAGGGATAGCTCCTCACAGGAGCATGGCACTGTGCTGGAGTGGACAGAAGGTTTGGGACACACTGAGCCAGCTGTGCAGCCAGTGCTTCAACAATGACTGTGTCCCGTCCCACTCCATGAGCCCATGGGTCTGAGGCTGCCAAGGAAGAGGTCTGTGGGAGCTAGGTCATGTTTGAGATGTGCTGGTGGAGCTGGAGGCAGCAGATCTGCACCCATCACCCCAGGCAGGGTGCTGGTGGGTGCTGGTGCTGCTTGGACACCCTGGGCTGAACCCCCAGCCTGACCACCAGCTCCTGGCCAGCACAGGCTTCCCAACACCTGGGAGATAATGCTCGTGTCCATACTCATATCGCAACATTGTGCAGTCAATGAGCAGACAGCATTGACCGTAACAGGTTAGTGATGATGATCATTGATTTTAATTCTTCCTCCTCTTTCCTGTCTTTTCTAGAGAGCCCAGCGCAAGCGACACGGGAGGAGCTGGACTGAATAAAAGGTATGGAGGGTTCAGATCCGAGTGGCTGTGCTGGGCTCTGTCTTGGCTGCTCCCGGGGTCCCTCCTGCATGCTAAAACCTGCATGTCAGGGGCTGGTGATGGGTGCTCAGGGCAGGGCCGGCCGGGACAGGGCAGCACCTTCAGCCTGCAGCACAGTGGTCAGGCAGGGGCAGGTGGGCACAGAGCCATGCACTGGGGAGGGATGGGAGGAAGGCTGCCCGCTCCCCTCTGCCAGCAGGCCCCGGTGTCCCCTGGGTGTTGAGCCCCAGTGCAGGCGTGACGTGATGAGTCCCGGGTGAGGAGAGCTGAGGCTGCTGTGTCTGTGAGTGTCCGTGTGTGCTGACTCGCTGTCTGTCTGTCCATGCTCTCTGTGCAGCTCTCGGGAGCAATCTCTGGGGAATCCTTTTTGGGGGAACCTGCCCTTACTGGGAGGGGGGGCAGCAGTGCACAGCCCTGTCCTGACTCTGACCTGGCAGTTGCCCACCACAGGGGATGTTTGGCCCCTGTGCCCGTGCTGGAAGGTGTCACAACAGCTCATGGTGTCCCCTGGGCTGAGACTAGGTCAGGCAGGTGATGACTGGTGTGTGTGAAAGGTGGACCAGACCAGATACCCTCTGCCAGCCCAGTGCCCACCCAGGCTCATCCCATCATACCCTCATGTTGCTGGACTTCATGGCAGTAAGGGGATCATGGAGGGGACACTACATCCCCACAAGGTCCATCCCACTGAGTACAGCACAACCCATGCCCCCCCATCAAAGACGGTGAAGCAGAGGAGCAAAGAAATCCAAGGGGGCTGGGAAGGAGAAGGCTGGTGCATCCATCACTTTGGGCCGTGGCAGGGGCCAAGGCAGCTGAGCTGGGCACCAGGAGCTGCCACCATGCAAACTGATGGAGGAAGGAGGTGTCTGGGCAGGGAGCACTCCATCCCTGTCACTGACAGGACAAGCACTGAGGTGACCTGTTGGAAGGGGGTGTGGTCTGGAAGGGCCTGAAATGCTGTGGGAAATGTGGAAAAAGCTGCTAGAAGGCCGGGGCAGGGAGCAGGGCTTATAGGCAGCATGAGTCAGGGTGTACAGGACAAAGGCTGAGCCGTGGGTGTTGGGGCTGGGCTGCCCCAACCTCTGCCACTCGTGTCTGTACTGATGTCTTGGCGGCTCACTCCCTGTGCCAAGGCTTTGCCTCCCTCCCAGTGTCTGTCTGCATGTGGAACTGGGGGTCAGTCCTTGGGCTGAAGGTGCCAGAGCATTCTGGGCTGTGGTTGTGCCGTTGTGTCTGGAGAGGAGATGTGCCCATGGCAGAGGGGAGGACAGTGGGGTCAGTGTCCTGTGACTGAGCTGCCCCATGCCCAGTCTGGGTGGGAGCATTGGGATGGGGCACAGAGGAACCAGGTGCTGTTTGTGCAGGTGCCTTGGGGTGTGCGTATGTGCAGGGATGCAGTGGGAGAGGGTGAAATGGTGCTGAGGAGAGAGCTGGGAAGGTGCTGCTGCTGCTGCTGCCCCTGCCTTGGCTCCAGGACAGTTCTGGCCCCCTACCCAGCAAACCCCCAGGTTTTGGCTGCTGATGGAGGTGTTTCATTTGCTGCATTGGGCCCCTCTGCCTGTCCCACACAGCAGCAGGATGGGGTCTGGCAGGCTGGGGTCACTCCAAGACGTGGCTGGGGCTGTGTTTGCAGAGCACAGAGAGAGAGGAGAGGGTTTGGATCACTGAGATATAAGACAGAGCGGGGAGCCCCCCGCCCCAGCTGCCTGCAGTGGTGCCTCTGCTGCTTTATCACCCTCTCCCGGTGCTGAATTATTGAGAGTGTTGCTCTCGTTTATTGCCGTGCTGGAGGAGAG
>NW_008674118.1:0-213 GCF_000695815.1 Acanthisitta chloris | reverse complement strand
CCTCACTCCCGCCGCCGCGCAGTGCCCCGGGAGGATGGAGATTTAGTGCCTGAGGAGCAGCAGTGCTCGGCTGCCGAGCCTGCAGCGTGTGTTGGGGGCAGATGGGGGCTCGTGCCCTGTGGAGAGGGTCCTGCTTGCCCCCGGACCACCCTGTGGCCAACTCTCTGCTGTGTCCCTTTGAGGGATCTGGGCTGGTCCCGCTGCTCTGCCCCA
>NW_008674117.1:0-13902 GCF_000695815.1 Acanthisitta chloris | reverse complement strand
CTGTCCCCAGCCTGTAGTGCTACATGGAATTGTTACGTATGATTATGTCCTCCTTTTTTGCTGCACAGTGTAAATGGTTTTTTGTTGGTTATGTTAGTGGGGTTTTCTTCCCTTCTTTTCATGCCTCTGAACCAGATGCTAATAGCTTTGTACCTTCCTTATTCATTAGGGAATTCAAGTGACAGCTACGACTCCCTCAATGCGTGCTGTGAGATTTGAAACTGGATTGATAGAGCTTGAACTCTCAAACAGACTGCAAACCAAAGCAATGCCTGGAAGTAGCAGCTACCTCAAACTGTTTGGGAAATGCCAGGTGGATTTGAATCTGGCACTAGGACAGATTGTTAAACATCAGGTTAGTGCTCAACATCTTTGTACGTGATGTGCTTAATAGTGTGTGATGAAAAAATGTACATAACCAAGCCAAGAGGTTGTTTTACTCTGCTGGATTTTATCTGATCTGGCTGTGCAGTGGGTATGAAGGGGAGGGGGCTGGGGAAGGTGTTGGTTTTAGTGTTTGAGGGGGTTTTATCATTTTTGGTTGGTTGATTTTTTTTCCAGCTGTTTGGTTTTTGGTTTTTTGGGTTTTTAATAGAAGTTTAAACATTCTGCAGCACACATACATAGTTGTGGAGATTTACCACCTGAATATGCCCTCGCTGTTTGTTAAAAGGGCATTCAAAATAAATTTTCTCACTAGAGACATGAAGGGACTGAAGATGAGTTGTCAGAAGAATTAGCAGGTCTTCATTATGAAAGCCAATGTACGTGCATAAAAGATGGAAGGAGCCAAGTATAGGGGTGTTGTTTTGGTGATTTCTGTCCCCATGCTATTAATATCTTAGAATTTATTAGCCCTTTACAATAGCAATAGCCTTTCTGCTCAGTCAAACTCAAAATTTTTGTTGATACTTCTATTATCTTTAGGGTACTTGAATGAAATAATAAGATCAGAGAAGATCTGAACTTGGCTAGACCTAAATTTTGACCTAGTTTGTCTGTCTTAGTTTGACAGTTGTACCTCTTGTATTCTTAAGGCTGTTGTTACCTGGAATCACTAGTTCTATGATACGGAAGTGTTTTGTTATGCCTAGAAACAAACAGATACAAATCTTGGAACCTATAAATTAATGTTGTATTATCACAATAGAGGATCTGGATATATAAATAGTTATTTTAGTTAACCATTTATGATAAACTGCACTCAGAATTCAATGCAAGAATATTGAATATCCTCAAAGGGACTTTGGCTAGAAGAGAAAAAGGGGAAAGGCAAGTCTTTTCTCTTCAGGGTAAGACTGGACATGGCGGTGTTAGGTCATAGGTTGGACTTGAAGATCTCAGAGGTCTTTTCCAGCCTAATTGATTCTGTGATTGTGTAACTTGTTCGAATTTTACATTTTGCTGAACACAGTAATTTGATCATTTTCCTCCCCATCCCTGAACTCCTCTCTGCTGCAAACCTCTCTCCCTCCTCCTGTTTTTTGAACATTTTAAGGTTTATGAAGAAGCTGGCTCGGACTTTCATCAAGTTGCCTATTTTAAGACAAGAATTGGATTAAGAAATGCTCTCAGAGAAGAAATCAGTGGCTCTTCAGACAGAGAAGCTGTGCTCATTACTTTGAACAGACCGATTGTTTTTGCTCAGCCTGTGGCCTTTGATAGAGGTATTAAAGTGACAATTGCTACAAATTTGTCCTCATACTGAGGAAGCTATATCAGCCTGTGGCCTTTGATAGAGGTATTGAAGTGACAATTGCTACAAAATTGTCCTCATACTGAGGAAGCTATGTTTTTTTTCCCAAGAGGACTGATTGTTCAAGATTCAGTGTATTTCATGTTAAGTCAAAATGTTAAGTAGCTGAGAAATTTAGATCTTACTCTATGCCAACATGTTGATAATTGCAAACATCAAAAGCTCCATTTGCTGAGGTGATTAGTTTTCAGATGGTTTGTAGGAAGTTGCTTTTGTAAATTTTCACAAGTGAGTAATGCTGAGAACTTTCTGTATTTTAATGTGGTAACTTCTGTGGTAAATGATCAAATTTGTCCATCATATCCTTTACAGCACCAGCCTCATCACTGCATCCTGAACACGTGTGTGTGTCCATTGTTACACACTCATTGTCCTAAAGTAATGGAGAAACTGTAAAAGTGAAAAAAACCCCCCAACTTTCTTTAGTGAATATGCATTACGTTTTGTATGTGTTGATTTCACTGAAGCATTTCTGGTTTCCCCATAAAGCTGTGCTGTTTTGGCTGAACTACAAGGCTGCATATGACAACTGGAATGAACAGAGAATGGCTTTACATAAAGATATTCATATGGCCACAAAAGAGGTAGTAGATATGCTGCCTGGAATCCAGCAAACCTCTGCACAGGCTTTTGGGACCCTCTTCCTTCAGCTGACTGTCAATGACTTAGGAATTTGCCTGCCCATCACCAATACACCTCAGGTAAGCAAAGTGTCTGAAACAACGTGACTGGTAGAAGTCTGTTGCAATATCCATTTGTATGTGGTACATGGATTTTATGGCCATAAATGTAACTTTTCACCACACCAACACAGAAGTCATAGGATGCTGAAAGTTGCAATAGTGCCATTGTAATAGAAATGGTGATCTCATTTATAGAAGAAGTAGGTTTTGTGTGTTTTTGGGAAATATAATGGATTCTTGTTTATACCACATACGAACTCAGCACTGTGGAAAGTCCTTGGAAATGTGTCAGAGGGAAGATAGGTGAAATAGCCCCAACTTTCTCAGCCTGAGGGAACAGAAGGTTGCATAGAGACCTCATAGCAACAGTCCAGTATCTGAAGGCACTACAGGGAAGCTGGAGAGGAACTCTTCATTAGGAACTGTAGTGATAGGACAAGGAGAATGGGTTCAAACTGAAAGAGGAGAAATTTAAGTCAGATATAAGGAAAAAATTCTTTATAGTGAGGGTGATGAGGCACTGGCACAGGTTGCCCAGAGAAGCTGCAGATGCCCCATCCCTGCAAGTGTTCAAGGCCAGGTTGGATGGAACTCTGAGCAACCTGGTCTAGTGGGAGGTGTCCCTGCCCATGGCAGGGGGTTTGGAACTAGATGGTATTTAAGGTCCATTCCAACTCAAACTATTCTATTATTCTCTATTTTCTTGAAAGCTTCTGATGCAAATTCCAATTAATCCTTTATTCTTCATGTGATTATAGATAGAAAAACTCTGAAAACTGTTGGCTTTAACATGGTGTTCTGACTCTGTTTAATTAAAACAAGGAAAAAAGAGTGTGAATAGCTCTTTGAAATATATAGATGTTTTTCAAACAGTTTTATTTAGGAACTTAGACTGGGTTAAAAATGGTCGTTGACAAAAAGTCTATCATTGTAGAACAGGCTAAGTCTGATACACTACACAGGATGATGTGTTATTTAATGGGCAGTTAACTTGAATACAGTTTGTGCAGTGTGTTAGTGCAGCTTGTTCTGTGAGGGAATGTGCACTGCATTGTTGAGCTGGGAGTATTCTCAATGGGAAACAATTCCAGACTAGGAATGAATCATTTTAATGATGTAGAAGGAAATAGTAATAATCCATTGAAATGTGAAGGTGCAATGAGGCCAACAACTTAGAAGTCCTAATGACATAACATTTTGATTGTGTGTGTTCTGTCTGGAAGCTGTGGACAAGGCAGATGGCATTTTATGCTCTTATGTGTTACAAATTATAGCAAATTGTGAAAAATATGTTCTGGCTTATGGAGTCTTAAGCTCTATAGACTAGCATGTTTGCAATACTCACACTGGATCAAAAGAGGTCTGGTTTTATCAAAGGGAATGTGTGGGTTTTTTGCAGGTAAATGTAATTGTCTTCATAAATAGAGCTGGAAAACAATCAATTAATCTGTGTTTTTAAGACTGTGCATAATTGTAGGTCTCAAATTAGCACAAAAAATCACATAAAAATTAAAGCTAGTTTGGTCACTGCTCAGTCAACTCATGCATGACCGTTGTAGAAAAGAATAGATCCTGGGCTTGTGTTCTGTGGCCGTGGGGCCACATGGATCATAGCCCTGATTACCGTAATCCAACGTGGCGTTTCATTCCTTTTCCAGATGAGCTTGGCTCCCAGTGCCCTAATATGTTTATAATTGTCGGTGTTGCACTTAGGAAACAACAATGGAAGACATTGTGTGGACAGATGTGATGCTTCTGAAACTGTCTGCAGAGAAGGAAAAATGCAAGGAGTTAGGAGGCCACATGGATCATAGCCCTGATTACCGTAATCCAACGTGGCGTTTCATTCCTTTTCCAGATGAGCTTGGCTCCCAGTGCCCTAATATGTTTATAATTGTCGGTGTTGCACTTAGGAAACAACAATGGAAGACATTGTGTGGACAGATGTGATGCTTCTGAAACTGTCTGCAGAGAAGGAAAAATGCAAGGAGTTAGGAGCAGGAGTTTTCTCATTTTGGAAAGATAAACAGCATTTAATGCATGGACATATCACTTTAATATTGCAGTGACCAGTAAATTCTGTCTGTAACTTTATTTTCCAGTCTAACCACACTGCAGATCTGGACACTGGTTCTGCTTTAGTCCTGACCATCGAAAGCACATTAATCACTGCCTGCTCCTCAGAGTCTTTGGTCAGCAAAGGGCATTTCAAAAACTTCTGTATCCGCTTTGCTGATGGCTTTGAGACAAGTTGGGATGACTGGAAACCAGAAATAAGAGGAGATTTAGTCATGAATGCATGTAAGTGGGTGTGATTTCATATTTCAGATCAAAGTCCACTTTTACCCTTGCCTGTAACTTAAAAAGCTGCTGAACTTTCCCAAAAAAACTTAAATGAAAGATTTTGTCTTTTTGAAAGGAAACAATATGGATCTGAAAGGTTTATATTCCTTAGTTATGTTCCTTTATTAATAAACTTTGTTACTTTATGTCTGTCTGGGAGCTATTGAAAGAGTTGGATGTGATGCTTTTATATAATTTCATAAGATCCCACTAAGTTTTTAGTAGTTTAATGTAGATTATTTTCATGTACTATGGTGACAATTCTAGAATTTTTGTGGCATTTTAAGTTGATACAAACTTGGATGTTACCAAGTAGATTCACTTTACTAAATAAGCAAAGTCATTCAGTGGGAATTAAAACTAGATATCCTATCCAACACCAATCATGATTTTATTATGGAGGGCAAGAGACTGATGTGGGATTTGGAAGGTCTAGTCTAAAGCAAATTTACTGCCTGCCTGATCAGCCTGTGTGTTTTTCCTGTGCCTCATATAGGTGTTGTGCCAGATGGTACCTATGAAGTGTGTTCTAGGACAACGGGACAAGCTGCAGCAGGTAATATGCTTTGCTTAATGAATCAAGTCCTACACAAATAAAGCATTCAAACACCATGACATTTCAATCCTTTAACTGTGTTTTAATTTAATTGCTGGTTTGGGTTTTTTTTTTTTTCTTGTTTAGTATTTTGTTTTCCTCATAAAATCCTCGATGTTTTATCTGTTCCGCCTCTGCAAGCTGTTCTAGGTTTTGAGTCACATCAGCAACACTGGTTTTAGGTTTTTACCTGCAGGAAAACAGAGTGCAGATGTATTTGTGCCTTAGTTGGAGAAGAGTCAGCAATAGTTGCAACAACAGTGATGTCCTGTTGTTTCCTAGAGACTTCTAAATCTTCCAGTCCTTCTAATGCTGAGACTTTGCAACCTCAACCTGAGCTTCCATTCTCCCTCACCTCTCCCAGACACAGCTTATGTTCTTCCCAGACTCCCTGTCTTCCCATCTGAGTAGTTTGGACATTCTCCAAAGACCTCAAAGTAGCTGTCAGTCTCTGTATTGATCATCACACCTGCTGCTTGCTTCTTCATTTCTTTGTACCTGTGGTGTCTCCTGTCCCTGTTGTTTTGCTCCTTCCTTGTCCCCCACTTGCTTTTTTCTACTGAGGAGAAAAAAAGAAAAGAAACATGTTCCAACTATTAAAAAATTACCTCATGGAATTGTCAATGATGAGAAAACCAAGCTGAACCCATTTAGAATGAAAACCAGTATCTGGCGTAGCTTTGCTTCAAGCAAGTTCTGTGTTTTGCTGCTGGAAGGTGGCACTCATTAGAAAACTCCTGGGAAGACAGGATATTCAGCAAGCACATTACACATATAAAATCTTCCAGCATCATTATTCAAGACATGAATAAATGGGTCAACATTTGTACATGCAGAAAGACATCTTTTATGTTTCTTGGTGTTAGAAGTTCTGTTTTGGAATAGTATACTTGGGTGCACTTTTAAGAGCTGAAGTGACTCGCCTGGTCATCAACTTGGCTGAAGGAAATGTTTTTTCCTTAGTTTTACCTGTGTATATCACTTGTTGAAGAAATACTAACTTGGTGGGTGTGAAGTATTCCCAGCAAGTGTTTCAGTGGTGGAATATGTTTTTCTCAGAATGGGCAGAAAAGATAGTTCTTTGTGACTGATCAGCACTGTCTTAGCTAATTAATACGTAATTCAGTTTGGGAGAGTTTTTTTTAGAAAGAGTTACAACTGGTTTAACCTATTTTTAAACGCAGAAAGTAGCAGTGCTGGAACCTGGACACTGAATGTGCTGTGGAAGATGTGTGGTATTGATGTCCACATGGATCCCAACATTGGGAAGAGACTGAATGCCTTAGGCAACACCCTCACAACACTGACAGGAGAAGAAGATATTGATGATATCGCAGACCTCAACTCTGTAAACATAGCTGACCTTTCAGATGAGGATGAAGTTGACACTATGTCTCCCACAATACATGCTGTAAGTGAATCAATCAGAATAAATGCTCCTAATTGGAAAAGGTGTCACAAAGTCTTGAGTTAAATAGAAAGATCTTAGTCTTGACTTGAGTCCAGCATGCTACTCCTTATAGCTCATCTACATATTTTTGCGTATCAAAAACATTTGTGTGTGTGTTTTCCAACTCCATATTTCAAAGGCAAGAAATCACAGATCATATTTCTCCTGGTGGTATGTGGAAATATCAATCTGGATTTGAAAGTATGGAGACACAGTACCTAACTTCAGGTACCTGAATTGGAAAAGCTGTGGCTGTACATAGGTTTTTCCTAACAGAAGAGTAAGTTACTAACATGAGCAAGTTAGAAACATTTGTGTTCTGGTACTTCTACCCAATATGCTGCTGACTTTGCTTTCTGGTTTCACATAAAAACATTTTAACAGCTGTTCCCTAATGGCTCTCTTAGATGTCTCTTGCCTGCCAGCAGTGAAGGTGTTATCCCCAGCACTAATGTTCCTGTTTGTTGTTCAGAAATCAGGTGGAGGCTCATTGTGTGGAGATGCACGCAAGCTAACATTTGGGCAGCGGATTGTAAATCACCTGCTGGGTTTGAGCCCCCCAACCCACCGGCACTCTGTTCCTGTGGAGTATCTTTTGGGGTCAGCGCAGCAGGATTTTCTCCAGTCTAGCAGATCACATATGAAAGCAGGCAGATCCTGCTCATGGGGACATGTATGTAGTAGTTACAGTGTGTCTAACTGAATGATGGGGTTTGGATCACTGGAAAAAATCCAATCATCTGCCTTGTGAGATGACACTGATTCTTTTGCATGCACTGGTCCAAATTTGAAGGTGTGAAATTCACTTTGCCTGTTGTTAAATCACACCAGTGTCCAGTTTTTTATGAGGACATTAATGAAACCTTCATTTTAAACAGGAGGTTGTGGATCACCGGCGTCAGGGAGCTTCCAGCATCCAAATTGGAGAGCAGCGAGGAAGAAAATTTGTGAAACGTTTGGTTGATATTAGGGAGCTCAATGAACAAGCTAAAGTTATTGATGACTTAAAGTAAGTTGGGTTTGCTTTAACTCTCACAGAGTTTGGGGCTAACAACTGCAGCTGACTTTTTTCTGTTCTTACCACATCTTGTAGCATTGTGATGGTTAAGTGACAGTTGTGGCCTTTACTTGGAAACAAAAATTGTCCTTTTGGATTCCATAAGAAGAAACTATATGTTTATATACTCTGAAATTTCTTAAGTTCTTCCCCATGTGTCAGATTAGTCTATATTCTTTCTGGTTCTGCATTATAATGGCTGATTACAATCCTTTCCCTATTGATTCAAAATCATAGTTCCATCTTGATTTATTATCATGGTGATTACTCCAACAAAATACATTACTTTGAAACTGTAATAAGCTAAAAAAGAAAAATATTTAAATTGACTTTTTTTGCATCTTGCATGTGATATTTTCAAGTTAAATCTCCTATGTTATACTTGAGAAAACCCTGAAGAAAAAATTACTTCAGATTTCACCAATTTCATCTTGACTTCTGTGAATTTTATTAATTGGGTTTTTTTGCAGACATGGTTTGTTGGACTTGTTATTGTTGGGTTTTTTCTCCCTTCTTCCCAAGACAGGCTTACTATAAATGGATCTGCCTGGGATGGGAACAGAGAGCTTGGTAATGATGTGTTCAATAACTAAGGGAAAGCATTATTCCAACACAGATTTTGAAATGGTGAAAATGATGCCCATTTGTAAGATAACTCAGCTGTGATTTATCTCCAGAAAATTAGGTGCAAGTGAAGGGACTATCAATCAAGAAATCCAGCGCTACCAGCAGCTGGAGTCGGTGGCTGTGAACGACATCCGCCGGGACGTTCGGAAAAAGCTACGGAGATCCAGCATGAGGGTGAGGAGGATTGAGTTAGTTTAAAACTCTTGGAGCACTTGTGTTGCCTATTTCTTTTCTGCATGAGACTAAAGCAGAGAAAACTGTTAGTAATGAAAAAGAAGGTTAAGAATATCAAATAGTTCAGCACCACCTTTACCTTAAGGAGGGATGGGCAAAGGTTTTTCTCCCTTCCTGGGCTGGTGAATCCATTTTAGCTGTTACAGAACATAAAACCTTTTTGACTTTACCTGTGTCAAATATTATTTTGGCTTGCTGGAGTTTTTCTCTGTGTTCTCAGTTGCTGCATTTAAAGATTATTTCTGGTTTAGGCTGCCTCCTTGAAGGACAAATGGGGTCTCAGCTACAAACCGAGCTACAGCCGATCCAAGAGCATTTCTGCATCAGGAAGGCCACCTCTGAAGAGAATGGACAGAACCAGGTGAGATCATGGGAATTTGGGATCTGTGATAGCCACAGCAGCATGTGGAACAGAGGAAACACTTGACTGTGGCCATAAGAGTCCTTTTAGTATAGGCAGCAGCTCTGTGTGGTGGAACTGCATAGGAGGAGGTCATTTTGGAAGACTGGCATGTTCTAAAAAGCAACTTTGCACCTTTTCTTGAAACTTAGTTTTTCTCAGTCTTACTAGTATGTCAGATGAGGAGTTTCCACTTCTACAACAGCTTAAAGTTTTGTACCGAATCCTGCTTTCAGGACATACTGAAAAATATATATAAGGAAAAATGGCATAGTGTAATGCACTTTCTACATTTTTAAATGGGCTGTTGGAATAAGAGATGCTTATTGTGTGTGTGAATGATAATTTTCACTTTGTCTTCACCTGCATAGCATGTGTTGGTTTTGTTTCATCATTGAATGGCTGCTGAGCAAACTGCAGTTGTACAGTGATGCTTCCTACTGAAGTGCTTGCTTTGCCTTTGGAATACATGTGTCTGAGTCTATTGCTCCTGTAGATCCAGCTGACACAATCAAAGTTTGGAATTAAAAATGTGCTGCACTATTAAGTATTAAATATAAAAGATTTGAAAATTTAAAAGGTAGAGAGGAGTGTTAGGATTGTTTGGACGTCTTGTGAAGTGCTTCAATTATGATTTTATACTTTCTTCCATAACAAAATTTTAAGTATTACCTTATATTTATGTAGTTATGTGTTTGCATGACCCTCAAATCCTGCAGTAAAACCCAATGGGCTGTTTTGGTTTGGTTTTGCTTGCAGTTCTCGACTAGGTGACAGTGAAGACCTCCCAGACATCCGTGTAGATGCTGCATCTCCTGGGCCAAGAGTAACCTTCAACATACAAGATTCTGTAAGAATGGCTTTCTGTGCCATTTAACTGTGTTTTCTGTCCCATTTGGTCACAAGCTCATGAGATAGGTATACCTAGGTAAATCTGAGTTGGTTTGGTGTGTGTTTCTGTTAGTGTGTGCCTCAAATTCCAGATGTGTTTTTGGAAGACAGATCTGTTGTGTTAGAAGACAGATGTGTTTTAGTTTCTTCACACAGAAGTTAATTGAATTATGAGCGAAAATACTTTAGAATGGTTTGATTTAATTTTTTTAGGCTGACACAGGAGTAATGCAAATGTTTTGGAATTGTTATGAGAAGGGTGCAAAATTCATCTAGTGTTTTTGTGCTTGAACATATTTAGAGTTTTGGAAACAGATATCAGGCACTTTGCTGTAGCCCTACAGGTATATCCTCTGAGTATATGAGTATACTCTTCTGTGAGTGTTTGCAATGGATTGTTGAACCATTTTGTGGGGGTTTTTTTCTTTTTATTTTGTTGCTGTTTTCTCATTTTTCAAATGTTGATTTTGCATGCTTGAGATGATTGTAATTGTTTTAATAGATTTTTTTTTTCATTTCTAATGAAGTTGAATAATATAGCTCTGGGGATTGCACAACAACCCAACTGTCCAGGGGAAGGGTATTTTCAGGTATTTCTCAGCAGACACAAATTTTCTTTGCCAGAGAACTAATTTATCTCCCAGGGAGCTGCTTTTCAGTGTTTCATCTCTTTTTCACTCAGCTAAACAGAATGTATATCAAATCTGAAAATACTGACATTTGAATATGTAAAGTTAATGAACAAGAGTCAAAGTGCTTCTACACCCTTAAGTAGACCTAAAATTCATTGTAAAATGGATTATTGGGATTTTGTTTGAAGATTGATCAAGGCTGAGGTGAAGTGACCTCAGTCTAGCCTTGAAATGTGATTGAGAAGAGGATTTTAGTGTGTGCCTTCATCTGTTACCCTGTGCTCTGAGTTAGCAGCGATCTCCACCAGTGCAGAAGGATAACTAGGTGGGAGGACACCTTCTCACACTTACTCCTGTTGAAATTCCTGTACTTAATGCAGAGTATTGCCAAACAATAGCAAGTAGGGCATGTGCCAAAGTGTAATACCCGGAGAACAAATGGTGGAGTTTGTTAGCTGCATTCAAAAATGTGTTTAGGGAAAATACGCAGATATTTTTCTTAAAGCAATAACCAAGCAAGCCCAAAAAACCAAACAAACCAACAAAAGTAAAGCAAAATAAACAACCAAAAAGACCCCAGACAAAAAAACAAATTCAAGAGACAGTAATGTGCTGTTTTCCATCTTCTAACTCACCTCATGCTCCCAAGAAATAAATTCCTGTTTATGAGAGAGAGGTGGAAATGAAACCTATAAATGTGTTTTGCACATTGAAATAGGTTCACATTTAAATCTGTCCTACCTGTTGTCATGTGTAAGTCCAGTTAACTTAGGTTTTGTTGGCATAACAAAATCCTATCAAACACTTAGAGGTATCAGATGTGGAATATAAAAATGATACATCTTTCTGGCATTATAGTGTCAGTTCTTGAGCAGAGAATATTTGCAGACAAGGATTGTGTAGCTCTATGGTCACATTGTGTAGGTAGTGCTGGTGTTAAACTAACACTTCTAGATACTCTTCACAGGCATTTTAAATACTTAAATGTTGGCAAATTGCTTGTGGCATGCTCTCTGTGAGAAACAGGAGGCTGCTTTTGGAAATGTGGCCTGAAGTTATGCCCATGTGCCTGAGAGTGCAGCCCAGAACCAGACAGTGCTGTACATTCTGAGTAGCATCCTGCACGCCTGCCTCACTAACACTGGGGTACATCACCCCTCCACAAGGGTCATGATGATTTTGACCATCTTTTCCTCTTTTCTTTCAAAGTATTTTTTAAATTTAAATGAAATGTTTCCATTCTTCTGGTGATGTAAATTGGTAAGAGCATGACACGTCTTTCGCTACCAGACTGAGCTCAATCCCTCAGCAATGGCAAACATCTCCCCACCAACCTTTCACTTCTTACTTTTCTTGCAATTCCTGAACCTGCTGTCTCTGTATTATGAGGAGCTTGGGAGTGAGAGTTTCTCATAGCACTCTTGCTTCTTTATTTCCAAAGCTATCTAATGCATTCTCAATGGACATCATATCTGTGGAAATTTACTATGTTTTTGTCTTTCTATAATCAGTTTCCAGAGGAGACAGAAATGGACCTTTTGTCTGTAACTATTGATGGTCCCTCCCATTACTCATCTACTAGTGAAGGCTCATGCTCGGTATTTGGTTCACCCAAAACTCCAGTAGTCTTCTCACCCGGCATTCCCTTCCAGCCTGAAGAAGGACGCCGGGATGACAGCTTATCATCCAGCAGTGAGGACTCTGAGAAGGAGGATGACCATGAAAGAGAGAGACCATATTTTTATAGGAAACCACCGTAAGTAACAGTTCCTGAGGAAAAACACAGAGATTAAGACAAGGCACTTGAAATGCTGACTTTAAAGCAATAAAATCTGTTCCTGATGAAGGATTGTATTTTGCCTCAAGTGTGGATGTGGGAGGCAAGGGAGTTTGTGTTGAGCAGAGGTGTCTGTGAGGGAAGGAGGAATTTTGATCTGAAATTTCAGGGATTGAACAGAACAGAGGAACTTGCAAAGTGAGTCTTTTGAGGCACAGGAGAAGTTGTAATGGGACCAATGACACATTAGTCAAATACAGCATAACTTTCAGTTTTATCCAATGATTATCCCTCCACAACATGCATATAATAATGTGACTGTTTCAAAATGTGAAAAAATACCATATATATCTTCTCATTCCTTTTCTTGATGGAGAATTTAAGAAAGACTTAGCTCTTTGTACTACCCTGTCCTAAGAAGTAATACTTAATTATGTGTTAATGGAAGATGGATCTCTGTGTTGCTTTGTATCAGAGGCCTTCTCCTAAAGAAATTCTTACAAAGTTAAGTACTGAGTGTGGACATAGTTTAAGAATGCCTCCTACCACCTGTGCAGGTGGATGTTGTGCTGGTGTCTAATCCCCATCTGTGCCTGTGCAGGAGCACCTCTCGCAAGAAGGCAACAGGCTTCGCTGCTGTGCACCAGCTGTTCACCGAGCGCTGGCCAACCACACCTGCCAACAGAAGTATGACTGGCACAACCACGGAGAGAAACATTGACTTTGAACTTGATATCAGGGTTGAAATTGATTGTGGAAAATGTGTCCTGCACCCTACAATGCTCCAGCAAGAACATGATGACATTAGTTTACGAAGGTAAGAAATGTTAGTTGCCTTCTTAAGATCAGAGTATGAGCACTTGGTTCTGCTTCAGCTGTTAAGTCCCTCTTATATTTCCATCACTTAAGTTATGGCCACATGCACAATAATCAATGACTCTTAACTGCTGACCTGTTTGAAAATCATAGATAAATGTATTAGTTTGTTGCCATCACTTGTAGTAATTATCACTGCTTCATAGCAGCACCATAAGTTGCAGTTGTTCTGGCTGAGCATGGCATGGGGAATTGCTTTGATAACATGAGTATATTTATTTTAGGAGCTATGATCGGAGTTCCAGAAGTTTGGATCAGGAGTCTCCTTCCAAAAAGAAGAAATTTCAAACTAATTATGCATCTACTACTCATTTACTTGCTGGCAAGAAAGTGCCATCATCTCTACAGACCAAATCTAGTGATGTGGAAACAACAGTGTTTTATATCCCGGGGGTGGATGTAAAGGTAAAAGGAGAAGGTGTAACTCAACCAGGAAGCAATGATAATGTTTTCTCTTGAACACCATCAAACTGTACACTCCCTTGTCTTTTTCGTCTTTGTATATCCAAGTAAGAAAGGGTCTCAACAGAATTACAGAATCAGCTGGGCTGGATCAACCTCAAAGATCATCGAGTCCAACC
>NW_008674116.1:0-72428 GCF_000695815.1 Acanthisitta chloris | reverse complement strand
GCAGATCATCCAGTCCCAACCCGTTGCCATGGGCGGGGACACCTCCTCACTCGACCAGGTTGCTCAAGGCCTCATCCAGCCTGGCTTTGAACACTGCCAGGGTCGGGACAGCCACCACTTCCCTAGGCAACTTGTGCCAGTGTCTCACCATCCTCACAGGAAAAAACTCGTTCCTAATATCTAACCTAAATTTCCCCTCTTTCAATTTTAATCCATTACCTCTTGTCCTATCACTGCAGCTCCTAACAAAGGTCTCTCTCCAGCTCCCCTGTAACCCCTTCAGATCCTGGAAGGTGCTATGGGATCTCCATGCAACCTTCTCCAGGCTGAACAGCCCCAACTTCCACAGCCTGTCCTCATAGGAGAGATGCTCCTGTCCTTTTATCAACCTCATGGCCTCTGGACTTGCTCCAACAGTTCCATGTCCTTCTTACATTGAAGGCACCAGAACTCCACTGATGAATGGTTGGAACAAGAAGGAAGGAGAACAAAGATGTGATCAATGTGTACATCTGGCCTAGGAAAAAAACAAATCAGAAATAAAAGGACTAAGATACAGGGAGAGCATCCCAGGTTCACAAACTAAACTGCTGGGTGGTCACAAAAGCAGACCTGAAGGCAGTGGCTGAGGCCCTGGTTGTGTGTTCCCTGCTGTGGCGCTTCAGTAGAGCAGGGACAGGATGGTGCCTGTGCTCCATCAGGCAGCAGGAGTGGTGCCCGTGGAGGCAGGGAGGAACATTAAACTGTTTTCACCTTTGTAGCTTGTTAACACTGCAAGAGAAACATCGAGGTCTGTGCCAAGGTCTGTATGCTGAAAAGTCTTTCCACAGTCAAGGGCCAGTACATACCTGAGATTTCAAAAACAGTTGTTCTATGTTAATCAGGTTTTTCTAATCAGCTGTAAATAAAAGGCACCTCTTCATATTTAATATCACCATCTCTGTAATGCCTGAGGTGCTTTGGACATGCTTTGATAAGCTCCTATTTTCTCTCCTGTCTGCACATAAAGTGGGAGTTAGGGTGGACACACTTTTGGAGAATTTCACTCCTTGCCTGGTGAAGAGAGTGGCCTTCCCTCTGATTGTCTTTCCCTTACACCAGAGTCTCCTTGCTACCGGCACAGCAAATGCTTGCTGAGATGGGAAGAAAATTGTTTTATTCAATTAGCAAGTTGACTCTAAACGAATGTATGCTAAACTGACGGTGTTTGGTTAAAATTACACCCTCACCATTTACGAACAGGGAAGCAACTAAAAGAAAGACCAATCCTCTCTCTCTCTCTTGTTATTCCCTCCTTTTTTCTGCTTTCCAGTCTCTGCCAATTCACAATTTTTTAGGAAAGCAGAAACCAGCAGGAGATGGTTAAAGAATCCAACCCTTCACTGGTGGTCAGGTCCCTTGATTATTATTTAAAGGGCACTTTTCATTAGCTGTTATGTCTGAGAAGAGAGTTAAGGGGTTTGAGCACTGAATTGTGATCACAAAGTCATAGAATGTTTAGGGGTTGGAACAGACCTTACAGATACTCCAGTCCCCATCCCCCCTGTCATGGGCAGGGACACCTCCCACTAGACCAGGATGCTCAAGGCTCTGTCCAACCTGGCCTTGAACACTTCCAGTGTTGGGTTATCCACTACCTCTCTAGGCAACCTGTTCCAGTGTCTCACCACCCTCACAGTAAAAGTTTTCTTCCTAATATCTAGCCTAAATTTCCCATCTCCTAGTTAGTACCCATTACCCCTTGTCCTATCAGTACAGTTCCCAACACAGAGTCCCTCTCTGGCTTCCCTGTAGGCCCCTGCAGATACTGGAAGGTTCCTATGTAGTCTCCATGCAAACTTCTTTTCTCCAGGCTGAACGGGGCTTAAGAATTAAGTAATTAAGTTCTTAGTTACTCCACTGCTACTATTCTAAGCACATGAATCTAAGAGCTACAAGTCCTCTGCTGTCAAGGCTGCTGGTGTTCAGGTGTGGCCATTGTACTGGCAGTCGTGACAGACAGAACAAATGGCCAGTCCATTTCACTACCACATTCTTCTCCTGCTGTCAGTCATCTGCTTTCCCTTTGTTTCCTTTTCCTCCAAGCAGTTTCCACATCAGTCAGTCCTGTGGTCATGAGAGCATATTTATCTTCAAAGTAAACAGAAAGCAACAATTTGATCTTGAGTTGCAAGTTAGGAAAAAAAAGAAAGGTGTTTTTCTTAGAAACATCAAGGTTGGAAGAGACTTCTGAGATTATCAAGTCTAACCATTATCCTGCCACTCTGCTGTGACCCCCTAAACCCTAAACCATATCCTCCAGCACCAGATCCAGACACCTCTTAAACACTTCCAGGCATGGTGACTTCATCACCTCCCTGGGCAACCTATTCCAGTGCCTGACAATCCTAACAGTGAAAAGTGACCAGGTAACTTGTTCAGTGTTATACCAGGCAAAAAAAGTCCAGCTCCAAGTTAGTTCCTTACTTACTGTTTGAGCTGCTCAGGACCCAAGGAGGGGCTGATACTGATCTCTTGTCCTCTAATAACAGTTTCCCTGCAGTCATTGAGAATTTTTACATAGATATAATAATATACATCCATATTTACACATGTATGTGTATTCTTTCCAATAGTTCTAGTTTCTACCAACCACCATTTTAAGGAGACTTGTGAACACTTCCTTAGCTTGCATGTCACAAAAGAGTGATGTAGGAAACAGGCCTGCCTCAGCGCAGGGCTGTGGAGCCACGTTTCATTACCTGCTACCATCCCAAATACAGCAGCTGCATGTTGGGATGGACATTAGTTACATTTAGTAATCTTTTTAAAATAGCTCTGGTTCTCGGTGCGATCTCTTCAGTTCTCCTTTCTTAGAAATAGGCTTCAGTTCTTTTTTTTTCCTAAAAGACTGGAAGACTGAGAAATTTTGCTGATTCAGTGGAGTCTTTCACTGACCTTGTTGTATGTTTGAAGTGCTAACATTTCATCCAAAAAAATTCCAACCCAGACAATTGGTATCATTAGCAGCAACTCAGCAACTTTGGTTCAAATCTATCTTTTGAAGGCTCTGAAATGCCTTTTTTTGCCTTTAATTCCTGTACAGTTTCACATTTATCGATGTCTCTACATAAAGAGATCTGTCTATACAGTTGTATGCTTCTTTATGGATGGAGAAGTATGCCTTTAAAAAAAAGACTTTGAGAAATCATGGATTTTGCTAGATTTACAATTAACTCTACTTATTCTGGTGTTGTTCTAAAGATTGCAGCTCTTACAGATCAAATGCTGGAGTAAAGAGCCATTGTTCACCTGGATATAAAATCACTCTTCTTTGTGCGGAATGTGCAGGGCAATGCTTGGAATTTGTGCAAATATTTAGCCTGGTAGCACTCTGATTCAGAAAGGAGTCAGACAGTGTGCTGGAATATTCAGCTGCATCATAATAGCAGTTCTTAAAATACTCCAGCTTAAAATGCTACCCAAAGAAAACTTATTTAGTCTTTTCTCAGTTGTCTGTTGAGTCAGCCATTTGTGAAAAGGCAATAAACAGGAAGAAATTCAGGAATTAGCATGGCAGCCTTTGATAACTCTTCCTCAGTTCAGCATAAAAAAAAGAAAATTTATAAAATTCATGAGCAAAGCATTTGAGGTCTTTGCAATATATTTAGCTTTCTCTCTTGAAGAATCTAGCAAAGGTTTTGAAAAGGAGTAAAGTCAAATAAGAAAGCTAAATCTATTCAGAAATAACTGTTTGCATATGTTTCTTTCTGTTGCTCAGAGTTTTGCAGGGAACTTTGCCGTATCCTGTGTCAAGATTCTACTTCATGGTCCTTAATTTCATGCCGATCCAGATCTAGTGATGTATGGAGCAGTCTAGGAACAGTTGCAATGGTGTTACTGGCATAGGCATTTTGATATCCATCAAAATGAAGGATACTGTGGTTTCTCCCCACTTCTCAGGGTGTACCCTCCTGTCCACAAAGCGCCCCAGCAGTTGGGTGGTCAGAGCAGCTGGTACAGAACCTATTCAGACATGCAGCTCCAAAATTCCTCCCTTGCATTGCTCCCCTAAAGATGCTTGCTAACTCCGCTTACTTCAGTGTGATAGCTCTCACGTTTATTTTCATTCTCTACTGTCTTTAGCAGACTTTGGGAGTGTTAAAATAAACATTATTTGCCTAGTCATGTGGCCCTTCTCCATTTGGCAAACACCACTCTGTTTCCTGTTGTAATGATTTCTTTGCTGTCCTTAGTATTTTACTTTCTCAGAATGGTGAGAGCTAAGGCTTATGGCACAGCTACTTCTGCAGAGCCAGCAGGGGTGGCACACCGGATTGTTTTCTCATTACCTCGGGGAGGGGTGGGGGAAGTGGTTGGCCTTTGAGCTATGTGTGAATCTACAGCTTTCACAGCCAGCTTAGGAATACAACCCATGCCAGTTTGCCTTCTGATTCCAAATTTCTTCAAGGATTAATGGGACTGCGGCAAAACACAGCTTCTCCTTCTGTACTGAGCAATCATCATCATCCTTCTTAGATCTGGGGAAGCTCAGCCCAAGCAGACACTTAAAGAAAACATGGGAAAATCTGGCAAATACTTGAGAGAGAATGATCCTGTGAGAGCAAACAGGAAGCAGGATGTCACAAATACAGGAGCTTGGACAACTGTACTGAACGTGACAATGAGACATATCTGAAAGGGTCACATCTGAGGTGATTTCCTTTATTTAAAAAAAGTTCCTATTAAAGCTAATAGGTGTTTTTGCTTAAAACAGAATATTCTTTGCATAATGCCCAGCAACATGCAAGGCCAATTTCCTTAAGTAACCAGGTGTTGTTGGCACATAGAGGCTTTTCTATCAGTTTTTTATTTTATATAAACCCTCATAAACTCATTTGGTATTAATGGAAATCCCATGGGTTCACATGATGTCATTTATCGTTAATTAATACATCATTGTTTAAACTGTTAGTCCCCATCCAATAGCTGTGAAGCTCTTAAAAGTTCTCAAAAGGAATCAGTTTATTTAATTTGGCTTCATGATTGCAGTCCATACTTGTCATGCACATACATACTGAATGAGGAAAGGATTCCAGGTGCTAGGACATCCCAAGGGGACAGCTTAATCACACAACAGCACAATTGCCTGCATGTGTTTGAGAAGCAGAGGAAATCTGTACCAAAAGTTTTCATCGAGGTGTGGGGATCCTTACAATTCCTGTAGTAACTGTAGAGCAGGAGAGGTCCTCATCCCCTCTTAGGGACATTCTGTCTGTAGGCAGTGATTTTTCAGACTGATCACCTCCTAAAAGGCTATGTTTACAGCTTTCCTCTAGCTCAAGCTGGGAACCATTGGGGGCAAATTGCAGTTCAAATATCTGACAGAGCTTCTGACAGCGAAAGCGCTTGTGAGCCTCAGGATGGTTCTTAAAGTCAATTCAATAGTTAGATGAGATTTCATTAAAATAAAAAATTGGAGATGTCTGCAAATATTTGAGTAGGAAACAGTTAGTATTGTGTGCATTGTACCATCACACTGATGACACTCATTGTTTAATCTGTCGTAATTACAATTGTGAAGTATACTTTTTCAGAGGTTTACAGTACAGCTGCTTTGTTGCCTGCACATTTTCAACTTCTATGCTGGTTCTCTTTTTCCCTTTAAAACCAAATTAAAACCAATTTGACTGCTTTGAGAGTTCTCCTTTAGAGAGAGCAAAACAAAATGAGCCATGGACATTGCTATGCAGAGCTGGACCAGATCCTTCTCCCTGGATGTGCATGAGGCTGACTGATACCCAAGTGCCTGTAGGTAGGAAAGGGACAGAAAAATTCCATCCCACTTAGTGAACAGAAGGTATGAAGCTGCTTGTGGAGGTTGCAAAAAGAGGAATCAATTAGCCCTGTCTCTTCTTGCTTTCCAAGGAGACGTGGTGGCAATCCCATGGTTCAGTAAGGTGGACTGTGAGAGATGGCTGTAATGAAGTCCCTGGCTTGCCTGGCAGTGGGACTTCCACTCAAAAGCTGAGGTCCTTTTCTTGGCTAACAGCTTTTTTTCAGGGATTTCAGCAGTGATGTCCCTCCCTCATGCTTCATCCCTTCAAACTGTTGTTCTTAACTCTTGCTCTGCCAGGCAGCAAGTGTGGAGTACTTCCACTGGTGTCCTGCTAATGTCTGTAACTTGCTGACTTATCATGGCAGTGGCTGTAATGTGAAACTTAAATGTGTAACAGGATGTAATCATGGCCTGTTACATGGCTTTATTTATTAGAAGGGAAGAAAAAACTTTATGTTAGGATGATAAATGTGGGAATCTGGAGATCTAGCTTCAACTCTCTCTTTTGCCATAGGTTTCCTTGGGAAGACCTAGTTTCTCTGTGCCTGAGTTCCTCTCATAAGACATGACCAGTGATTCACAGAGATGCTGAGTGGATAATTACCCCCGGAAGGGAACAAATATCTGATTTGCATCCCTGCCAGCCCTGCGGGCCCCTTCTCTGGGGAGTGATGGCAAGTGGCTATCATTGGGATTGTGTTGCTTGCCTCTGAAATGCAGTACCACAGCCTGATGGTGAGGCCACCAGCCCTTCACAGGCAGCCAAGAGCAGCTGGAAGCAAGAAATTCCTTGTTGCAAGACCCAACCATCTCTTCCCCTCATTTCAGAAGTGGGCACTGCAGCAGAAGGGGAGACTGAGAGGCACCTGGTGCACCTGCAAGGCTTACCGTGTTGCCGTGCAGGGCTCTTAGGCTCTGAAAACGTGGCAGGCTGCCTGAGCTAATTATCTCCACAGCTCTTGAGAGGGCTAGTCCAGGCACAGCACTGTGCTGACACAGCTGTCCTGCTGCCTGTTCCTCAGCTGGCCCAGTCTGGGGGATCCCAGGGCTGCGCTCCACTGCAGAGCATAGCTATGCCTGTACAGCTGGTCACAGGTAGTCAAAATGCTGGAAAAGTATTTCATTTGCTGCAATGCAAATAGCCCTGTGGGCTACATCTAGGAAGGAAAATAGGCTTGTTTCCCTTGTGCTACACCATGTAGTCTGCGTGGGCAGGAAGACAGAGTGCTGTGTGCTGTAAGCCACTGACACAAGGTCAGATGAGAGCTGTGCCAGTGCAGAGGCCTGGCTGGCTGAATGCCCTCCTTGCTAACTCCACTGACCTTTTCTGAGCTAATTCAGGGATGTCTTTGGCTCAGTAAGTTCAGCTAAGCCATCTGTGATTGCCCTAACACAAAGCTTCCTGGTTTTGCTGGTACGTATTTTAAGCTTATTGCTATTTCAGTGCAGTTTCTTGCATTTCCTATTTGAGCAGTTCCTGTCGGAAGCACGTATTGTTTGGCAAGACGTGGCATTAATTACTGTGTGAATTATTTGTTGTGTGTGTACCATGGAAGAAATAGATGGGACCTATTCCAAAGGGTCTTTAATGAGTTCAGTCATCCAAGATCCTGATTTCCATCTCATAAATAATAAACTGTCCTCAATATGCTAATTCAAATTTGCCTTTAAATTGCTTGTTTCAATTTTTTTTGGGAAAATAATCAAGAAGAAAAGGTTCTGAAAGGGCAACCCTGCCCTGTTTCTGTGATAGGTCACTCAGAGGTGCAGTGACTCATCCTCTTCTCCATGCTAAGTCCTGAGACAGTGAACACGTGACTAGGCTGGTAATGGTTTCAAGTCATGAAGAGTGAAATTTGAAATGCAATGAATGGAAATATATATGAAATCTTTGCTCCATAAAGGAAGTGTCCTTAATATAACCTTATGAAGTGAGCTCTTTGCCATCTCATTTTGATGGGATCTCCAGTCTCAATTTCCGTGCTGATCGTTTGCTGTTCAGGCCAATGGAGGCCAGAAGTGTTGCTCTGACAATAGACACAGTCTCTGGCAAGGTAATAGTGTATGCTCAGCAGTGACCCATCTGCTTCATCAAATGCAACATCAACAGTATTTTTGACAAGTCTCATCTAGTCTTGCAGTAGTGGGTGAAGATTTTTCATAAAGCCTTCTAATATCTGCGGACATTTGTATAAGGCATGAATGTGCCAGTAACTGGACTAATGATTTCCCACCCTGCTAACTATAAATAAATGATCTGCATTTCCCACCCTGCTAACTATAAATAAAAACATTTCTGCTCCGGGCAGGCAGATCATTACACTCAGACAGTTTGATACCAATATCACAGTTAGCCATGAGATTTTTCTGTTCTGAAAACATCTTTTTCATTCTCTGTGTTTTTTCTCCTCTCAGCATTTTATCCTCAGTAAACACATATCATGATTTTACATGAACCTGTGGTCTCTGGGCTGTCTGTATGTCCAGACTGAACAGTAGTGCATAGCATAGCAAAAATACTCTAAGAAAAGAAAAATAAATGTATTTTGGACATGTATTATCTAA
This sequence comes from Acanthisitta chloris, assembly GCF_000695815.1. Taxonomy (NCBI): domain Eukaryota; kingdom Metazoa; phylum Chordata; class Aves; order Passeriformes; family Acanthisittidae; genus Acanthisitta; species Acanthisitta chloris. Next base: position 64,045 of record NW_008674116.1, on the reverse strand, counting down.
TCTCATATCATTCAGATTTGTTAAGGTTCAATACCAGATAAATAGGAATAGGTTTGGATGGTTGTGGAGGCATGTCTTACTGGAAACACAGTCACCAAAATTTCATTTCAAGAAACAAACCAGTGAAAAAGCCCAAACAGGTTACTCTGTTTCCTGCCCTGGAAGGAATGGCCGCTTTTTGAAAATATTAATATCCTCAGTCAGGCATCACAAATATTAGTTCTCAGTTCCTTCAAGGGATAAAAAAAGATAAAAATAGAAGCACTCTGAAACCTCCTAGAGGCTGACAAATGCATTCATTCATTGCTTTATAATGACATCTTTCATGAAGGCCTTAACACTGGAAATTCTCAGAGGAAGATTTCTTCTTCCCAGTACTTTCTCACTTAAGTTGAAAGCTGTCTGTATCATTGCAAGCAGGCAGGGGGTAAAATACTTTCTGAAAACTCAGCTGTGCTTCTGTGGGCTGATCTTAAACAGGAAAAAGGCTCGTTCTACTGAGTGCATAGAGAAGATGACGTGATGACCTGGAATGGTGTGGGAGTGTTTGGCTGTGGTGGGACAGCCCACAAGAGAGGGAATAGATGTGTGTGATTCCTAGCAAGGGATGAGCAAACTGCTACCCCTGCATCTCAAATTTGTGTGTAAGAAACATGCTGTACAAAACAGATGTCAGCTTTGCATCAGTTTTCGTTTCGCTCTACTCCTCTCATTTGTATGTCTTCTCCGTTTGTTCATCTGCATTCATCCTGCATAGCAGAGGCAAGCTAGCCACAGTAGCCCTCTGCTGCCAGGTAAGAGAGGCTCTTCCAAAGGGGTCAGATCTTCAGATTAACAGACTTCCTCTGAGAGGAGCCTCTTTTTGTCTGTTGGTTGTACTGGAGCCACGAATTGTTTAGCTGGCTTGGTTAAATATCTGCAATTAATTAAGTGGGGTGATCTTGATCTCTACACTTCAGTCTTCGGCAGGTCAGTCAGCTGTGCTATTTTTCTTACACTAAAGTTTAAAAGTCTTTTTCACACCACAGTGTAAAGCAAAGTCCAGCACATTGACACTGGGCATTAGAGATGGAGCCTGAAATGGTACTGTTATTGCAGGTGGAGTTCTTCTGACCAAATGCAGACTGAGCACAGATGTAAATAAAGATGGACCCTAAAAGATTCTGTTTCATTCCTCATACTATAAATGATCCTAGAGCAAATAGTATCATAGAGTCATAGAATTTAAGGGTTGGAATGGATCTTACAGACCATCTATTCCCAACCCTCCGTTGCCATGGGCAGGGACACCTCTCACTAGATCAGGTTACTCAAGGCTTCATCCAGCCTGGCCTTGAACACCACCAGGGTCAGGGCAGCCACCACGTCCCTGGGCAACCTATTCCAGTGTCTCACCACCCTTAGAGTAAAAAAAAAATAGCTCAGGGGTAGTTATATACATCTAGACATGTATAGGTAAATTGCATCCACAGTACCCACAGAGCTCCCTCCATGGCAGTCATTCCTGAGCAAGGGATCAGCCACACAGGTGAACTAAAGATACAGGACTGAATGACACCACCCGAGTAGTCCAGTCCGTGCCTCTCACAGTGCAGAAAGGTATGCTGCAGACGTGCAGTCATGTAGCTCATCTCACCCTGGGATCCTGTACATTTCTGGGCTCCTCACAACAGACTCCAAGTTGTGCTAGAAGACCAAATGCCACAACAATTGTGTCACAGGAGGAGAACAGGAGAGATCAAGGGCACTTTCAAGTCCTCGCGGCTAGCAGGAGATTTGCTGGGTGACATTTGCAGATGCTTCTGCACCACGCACTGAGCTGCAGAGAAAGATAAACAAAACCCAGCAGTCTCTGTTGAGCTAATCTGAAAGGGGATTGCTTCCCTGTTCCAAATCTGGTGATTAGCTCAACCCTGAGCATGTGAATAAGCACAGGCAAATGATGGATGCTGATACCTTGAGGAGCACTGATGAGCCTTGCATCTCTCAGTGACCATGTTTACACCCTTAACTAACCCAGCATGAAGTAAAATGCTCTATCTTATATCCCTGTGAAAAAACTATAAAGGGGGGCGACGAAAAAGTATATTGTTCAAGAAAAATGCCAGCCTTGGGAGTATAACCTTAATTATTAAATTATGCTGCTCTAATTTTACTCCTATAGTTTCCCATGCACAGAAGATTTTCGGGGGGGACAGAAGATTTTCGGGGGGGGGGTATTTTTTTCTTTTATAAACAAAGGCTTTGCTTTGTAATGTACTGCTACTTGGACAGTCTCTGTATAAAAGTCAGATCTTTAAACAATGTGCTGTGATGTTATCTGATCTGCAAGCTGGAGGATATGTCATCCATGTAATTTGTGCGAGGATGTTTGCATAGATGTGGTGGAGGGTGTTGGAAACTCCTCTGAAATCACCCAGGCAAAAAGGAGACAGTATTAGCTCAGATAAGGGAGACTATCAGCTTAACAGCTCCGTCTTTCTAGAACAGGAATTCACAGTTTGGAGGTACTTAAAGTCAGCTAAGAGAAAACATATTGATTATGGTTTTATGTCACTAACATATTGGACCACACAGGGAAACAGTGAATACTTACAGAGATTTTCAGCTGTTGTTCACAGGTTTGTGTGTGGCTCCATAGGTCCATCACTGCTATCCAGAGGCTGTTTTTGGCACCAGAGGAAGAAGGGCTTGAAGGACTTGGCCCCAGAGAAGGGGAGCTGCTGTTCTGAAGTTGTTAGTAGTCAAGAGGTGGCATTCCACAAAGAGCCACTGCTGCCACAAACAAAATTAATTGGTTCCTCTGCTGGTATTCTTGAAAGGATGAATGGACATTGCCAGCACTGTTCAGGAGACCAAGCTAAAGTATCATAATAGATCCTTCTGGCCAAAAATTCTGTGCATCACTGAGAGGTGCTCACTCTGTGTCAGGGTTGAGATATATATTAGCATAATGTAGGCACCAAGTGCAGCTCATGGTGTCAGTGACTCTACTCATACTGTGGATGAAAATAGACTTTAGCTTTTATTACAGCAGCAATTCTGGCTACTTTAATGTATTCTGTGTTTTCTTGAAGAAAATAAACTGTGCTGCACTGTTCATAATAAAAGGCTTTTCTTTCCTTAACAATACTTATAGCTGTAACCAAGCAAGAATACTAGGGAGGCTGGAAACATCAACTTTGCCCAGACAACCAAAACTTTCCTTTATATTGTGCCAATGGTTGCACCTTCTGGAGTCCTGGTGCTGTAACAGGATTTGTGAAGGCTAGAGATAAAGCTCCAGATCTGGAACTGAAGCTTCCCTAGTGTGAGAAGTGTTGGTGTTGGTTATGCTCCATGTCTAGCTGCTTTTCAAGTTGCAGAAGATTTCCATGTCTAGTATAACACACAGTAAAAAAAGAGTATGCTCTGACTTATCTTGTTAAAATTCCTCTCAGTTTCTTAGGGTTTTTTTCCCCGCTTTATTAGTTAAGAATGGTAGAGGTCAGTGGAGCTTTGTAAAGGACCTTTTCATCAAGGGTGAAACATATTAATCACGCTGCAAATCCTGCCTGCTGGCTGATGGGGTGCATCTCTGTGCTGGTGTACAGGTCTGTCAGAGCCCCAGGGGAGATGTATGCACATGCGGGCACCTGATATATGGGGTTATTTTGCAGGGATGGAGAACAGCTGAGAGCTGAAAGAGTGAAAAACAACTAAATTCTGCCAGATGCAAAAGGTAAATGAGTATAAGGAAACCAAAAACTACTTGTCACTTTCTTTGTTACCTCTTTGGACAAGTGTGATAGCCAAGTTAACTGCACTGGCATTTTTTTCTTCTTTTTCTTTCTTTTTTTTTTTTTTTTTTTTTGACTATATTTGTATCTTTGCATTTATTGTTAGGTTTTGTCATGTTATCAGCTTCTAAGAGTGGTACCACAAATCAGACATTTGTGCTTAAAGCTGTAAGTCTCCAGATGAGACGAGTAGGTTTAGTTTCTTCTCTAAAAGTTAAAAACGTCCTTGCTTACTTCTAGGGTCCTCCATGGACTACTATTCTAGTTAAATTCGAAAGCTTAGTTCCGGACTCTTTGCTCCATGAGGGAGATCAGGCTTCTTCCTTTGAGAGCTTGCTCCTGACCTGAATAACAAAGAAACTGAAACAAGGGCAGGGTGAGGCTAGGGAAGGTTTGCTCTCTGATGTAGCTCATTAGAGGACTTCGCTGCCTTGCTACTAAGCCTTTGGGTTCTGCCAAGTTTCTTGACAAGAGCTGCAGGAGTAACAATGGAAAAGTAGGTCAGGAGTAGATCTTGTAAACTTACTCAAAGGGCCAAGAGCACAGTTTGTGTAGAAGAAGAAGAAAAGAGAAAGGAAAAAAAAAAGAAAAAATTTAGGGTGAAGAGAAGGACAGGAAGGCCAGAAGTTTAGGTAGGACTTCTTAAGTGAACCCTGATGTGTAATTATACATCTGATTACAGATTGCTTTCTAATAGTGGCTGAAAAGTCCTTCAGTTTCCTCCGCAGGGCTTTCATTAGCACTTCTTATTCTGCAACTGCTGGTAGCAGTAAGGCCAGCCTGCCTGCCTGCCTGCCTGCAGGGATTTTGACTATACAGTGGGTGAGCAGTGTGCTGGCCTGCTGCATACACATTTCAAATGTGTAGCTGCACCCCTACTGAGACCCAGGGAAAAGCAACAGCAGAAAAACAAGAGCTTTTGCAGGATGGACGGTTTCCTTTGAAATGTGGTAGGCATGTGATTTCTTTAAAGGGAAGAAAAAAATCAATAGAAGGAGTTTTTAGGTTGGAAAAAACACCATCCCCAGTGTTGTCTTTGGGAGTTAACTTCAAAACACATCTCGATTTGGGCAATACACACTGCTTATCCAGCATGCACACAGCATACAGCTCGACTTTTTATTCAGCTGAACTTCTTGCCATGCTGGCAAAAAATCTTGTATATAGCTGGTGTCATGAGTTTTTTCTGTTTAGGCCTAGAATCCTAGGAGGTTACTGTAACACACAATTTAACCCATGACACACTGAACTGTAATCTGATTTTAAGCAAAAGCTGACTGTGACTTTTCCAGCACATCCATAATTCCAGCTAGCTTCCAGCAAACACTGTATATATCTGCATTATATATGTATTTCTTCTGCTTTATTTTAGAGCCTTAGTTGACTGTTAGGATTTTTCTGTTCTTTCTTTTTATTTTTTCCCTCAGAGTGCTTTTAGCTTTTCACTTTTGTTTTCCTAGCAGTGAGAATACAAGTTTAGAAAGCATGCTAATGCCATGCACCATGGCAGCTGAAGAAAGAGCCCTTTAGCTTACACATTTACTCAGAGAAAGTGGAACTGAGAGAGGAATTGGATTTATTCTTACAAATGTCATCCTTTCGTGTAGCAATTTCCCCTTAAAATGATTTTGCATTTGGGACAGCCTTCCTGTGAATCAGGCACTTTCTGCATTTGGTGGCACAAGCCAGGATGTTTGCCCACCTTCAGTCAGACTGAGTGCAGCACTGCTTGTTGTTTTTCCCCTATCAATAATTAATGCATCAGTTGATAGACTGAACATTTTATGAAGGCCATTTCAACAAAAGAGAACAATTTCTTCCTTCCATCTATCAGCGAGAGTTTTTCATCTCATCGCTCTCATTTCCCTTCTGAAAGCTGGAAACCTCTGCCAAGAAAACACAAACAGGAGACTTCATTATCATCGTAACACAGAGTTTTGAAGGAATGCTCTCAACTTGGAAATCTACATTTCTGCCTAAAATGTTTCACCTTCTAGTGCTACAAGGACAACATGAAACATACTGAGAGTTTAGGGAGGTAGATTTCTCCTTGGTTTTCACTTATGCTTCCTCCTTCTGGCAGTGGCTTCCTCACTACCTGGCCTCCAGGTGTGCCTACAGCTCATCACTGAGCTCCCTGTCCTTGTACAGTAAGGCACAGGTCAGTGTTAAACATGGAGATGCAGAACTCCAATACATGTGCAGGAGTCACAGGTGTATAGCACTGAAGCTGTTTTGAAATTAGGGTTGGAGTTTTGTTTTAGTTTTTAGTTTATCTGAAAATCTTGGTGGTTACTCTTTAGACAACTCTTTATTTATCCGGAAAATGGGTCTGATGTGGACAGTGATAGATCTCACCCACAACATCCATCTTCCTGCAACTGCATCCTACAGCATGATCTGGAGGCGTCAGTAAAGGCACAGATACACCGGGGAAGGATCAGGGAAGTCATACACAGAAGAGTCAGTAGCCTGCAGGGAGTGGTAGTGATGGATAGGAGCTATTTATATTTTGAGCAGTGACCACAAAATTTTACTGTGTAGAGGCCTGGGACCACTGGCTGTACTTGTTTCTGCACTGGAAGAGTCCCCAGGGAATAGCACACTGTGAGTGACCTCACATAGTTGGCAGAACTGACCAGCTTTGTGAAAATCTTTCTGCATATTCTCACTTTTATTACTACAAGTGACAAAATGTGTATTTACTCTCCTGACAAAATGTTCTCTGCTCAGATGGAAATTTGATGACAAATTTTTTTGCTTGACCGTCGTCTGGACTTGTAGCCTGGCCACAAACATGCTATGTGCTCTTTCCAGGTTGCTGGAGGTATCTGACACACCTGCCTGGTGCCTTTTGTTCCTGTTCCACATTCTCTCGGTGTAGAGGTGTTTATATGTTGGTTTGATCCACTCTCAGCATTCCCATGTGCAGTGCTGGAGCTGAGTCACGGACTGGTAACAACTGTCACTGGCTGAGGATCTGGACCAACATGTGCTGCAGTGTCCTGGCAGAAAAAGCCCAATAAATGAAATGCAGTATATAATCTGCATTTTGCAATCAAAGACTTCAGTAATTTACCCCTTGGCATTTTATTCTTGGTTTTTTTCATGCTTTTCAAATCAAATATAATAGTTTCTGAACTACATCAGACTCTTTTCCATTTTTGTTATGTTTCATGTCATTGCCTCACACCATCTTTCAATTGTGAGCATTTCCCTAGTGTTTTCTAAGGGAGCTGTGAAATCTTTTGATTATAATAGGTACGTAATAGTCGATGCAGTTTTACATAACTTGCTATTTGTACTGTACATTAACTTAATGTTCCTTGTGAGTTACAAGATTGTCTTTAATAATGGATTATGTGCCTTACTGAACTGATTTTCTTCCCAGGGAGCTCAATACTGGGTTTTAGTTAAAGAAAACCTTGAACGTCCATTGTCTTTCTCCCTCTCTTTTGTAATTATTATTATAATTTCTAGGTTGTTTACAACCAAAATTACATGGCAGGACAGTGAAGAATTAAGATTTAGATAAAGCAGGACTGATAAACCAGCTACTATTTTGGGGATAGGCACAGAAATATTTGGAATGCTATCAAGCAGTTGTTATGGTCCTTTGACCCCTCTAAGCTGGGAGTTACTGGGGACAGGGAGGAAATATTTTTTTTCCCCTGTAAATGGGATGATACATGTAGATGGATTGCTTACTGATATGATTCGGCTGTACGAGCAGAATAATAATGATCTTGCTGTGTTCTCACAGGAGTATTTTGCAAAGATTTCCTATATACCTGAATCTTGTCCCCCATCCCATTGCTCAGCCTTTTAATTAAATTTTACCCTGAATTGATTACATTTAGATTTTCCCATGGGGCCATAGATGTGAATTTACTTTTCTTCTCCTTTCTGTAATGCTTGTTGTTTAAATCTTTTCTCTCTCTGTCTCTCTTTTTAAGAAGACTTGCTGATTGCAATTTGATTACCTGTTCACCTTTTTACAAATTATGTTACTCTAATTGAAGCCTAGAAATAGAAATCCAATAAATGGCTCTATTCAGAAATGTTTAATTTCATATTATTCTATTCTGTTCATCTCAAGGTTTCATGTTAGAGTAGATGATGCTTTTTAAGCCTCTGTTGAAAATACTAAACTAAAAAAACCAACAAAGCAGAATAATTGCATTTATTCAGTAGCTCTCCTTAGAGACTGCAACTGTGGACAGATACTGAGTCTATTTGTCATTTTCTAAATAAGACAACTGTTATCTTGGTGAAAATGAGGACTTTTTAAGTCAGAATTTCAAAACAACTCCTAAGGAGTTTAGAGGCATGAGTTTCATTCAAGGCAGATTTACACCAGCCAGAGATTCCTCTTATATTGAGGGGGAGGGGTAACAAGGAGGGATATTATCCGAAGGAAAAACAAATTCACTTTGTGTATGTGTCTGAGTGAATTTTGCTTGTGGGCAAATCTGGGTATCTGCGGCAGAAATGTGATAGTCTTCAGTGCCCCAAGCAGTCCCAAATTCTCACTTCAGCATTAGGTTGTGCATAAACACTTGTCTGGCTGGAAAGGCTTTTCTTCACAGCATGCTTTCCCAACACAGCAGTCCCAGCAGCACTGTCCCCAGAAGAGTGTGTCCCACGTGTTTCACACAGCAGCATTTCCATGTTAACCATGTGCTATGGGACACCATTGAGCTGGCTGTTCTCTGGCTGTTCACCTTTCAGTCCCACACTCCTCTGCCTTCTGATGTATAGCACAGAATCTGTGTCCTTTGCTGCAGCTTAACTGAATTACTCTTCTGTCACCTAGGCCTTGTAATGCTATAAAGGCTGGTTAACATATATATGAAAACCATGCCTCACCACTGCACTTTCTGTGACACATGCTCTTGTCAAAGGCTTTCATCACACAAAACCATTAAAAAGTCGTGACTGCTACTGAAAAGATCCAGAAACAGGACTGACAAGTAAAGAAATCAAGAAGTGACCCTCCCTTGGGTTTCAGATGGGAAGGGGAATCTCTTGTTTTAGTCACTTTTTATTTCTGCGTCCCCTCAGTGCACAGTGCTAAAGCCATTAATGCCTCACAGGGTTCATGCTGAAGTCTTCTTGCTGCCAAATGCCTGCAATCAGTAGCTCACCATTTGGCAGGGAAGTCAAAGGCAAGACATGTGGAGCTGAAAACACATCACCACTTCTCTGAATGCCACAGAACTGCAGGAAGGGCAATCAACAGTGCCTTAGGGTATGCAGTAAGCTATAGAGTGCATGTAGGACTTATGTGTGGCCAGCAGTGATGTACAGAGAGTCTCTGTGGAAAGCATCACATCCCTCTGGATCAGAGATAGCATACTACCTCTTGTGAAAATAGGATGGTGGTGACAATGCTGCTAAAGCATACTGAAGGCCAATTTGCAATATGTTGTTCTCTCAAGCGATTATTGTAATCCATTTGCCTGTAAATGTGCTTTCTGTTGTTATATCGTTAACCTTAACAATGTCAATGTGCTCCCCATATGTGGTTCCATGATACAACTTCACAGGGTTAGAGCACAGGACATGTCTCATAGGGGGAGGAGTGTTCACAGCCCCAGCTTGGGTGGTGCCTGAGAACAGCAAGTCCTGTGGGTGCAGCCTGGCTGCAGAGAGGCACTTGCTTTGCTGCAAAGGGAGATGGGGAGCCATTTAATCTGCTGCTGCTTGATTGCTGCGGGGGAGGCAAGATTTTCTGCCAGAGGTCTGGTCCTGGTAAAAGGCCATATCCCCAGGGAGTGATGATGTCCACAGGGCAGTGTGGGCAGAGCAGCGGTAGCAGAATGTGGGAGATATTTTGTTCCTCTTGTATTCAGCAGCATTACTCTCAGTTAGTACCCGTGGAAGTGAGAGAAGAGACACACCATGTTTTCAAGGTTTTGTGCTTTTCAGAGTGCTGTGAATGCAGACAAGTTCTCTTGAGTCTCTTAGACACTTAGAAATAAAAAAATGCAGACTAGCAACTTTAGACTGTTGTCTTCTGCACAGAGGTCTGCTTGCAGGGCTCGAACCATATATGGAGAGTCTGCAATCAGCTAAAATGTAACAAAAATATGATTTGTAAACATAAGCTTTTATCTTCTCACAGCTCACAATATTGCAATGAAGTTGGTATTTTTTCACTGAGGTAGGATAAAGCTTAATACTGATTCTCTTACTTCCAGATAAAAACTCATCAAGAAGGTTTATATGTAAAAGTGGCTATTATTTACTGTATTGAAGATGTCTAAGTAGAATTAATACCTACTTACCTACAGGGCTAGGGAACACTGGCTTTTAAAATGAAAGCTGTATGATGCTGAGGGATTTAAGACATTACTGAGCAGATGTCTTTGGCAAAAAGAGTAAGAAAAGGGACTGAATTGCTATCCAGAGTGCAGCAAGACTGCTTTGCTCCCAGTGTCATGCTGCAGAAAATAGTGTCCTTTCAACAGCCATGCTCCAGCAGCCTCTGTTGAATGGTGCAGAATCTTGCATTGCACCTCTGGCTTGGGGCTTGTCTGCAAGCACCTATGGGGAGATGACTGAGGTACTTGCAGCTGCTTCTTACACCATTTGTAGTAGGGTTAGCCAGTGGATATTATGTGCCTTCCTTTATGCTCTGTGGCTTTTCTTTCTCATAGCACTGAACTACAGGTGGGAGAACGGATCACAACCTGGCTTCCTTCTTCCTGTGTTTTGGAGAATGCCTAATCTCACAGTATGGACAATGCAGCTCGCAGGAAGATGTTCAGCTTCATTCTTGCAATATGCTGTGTTGGCCCTAATGGTTAGTGATAACTGATCTTGCAGTCACTGATGGTTATTTTGGACAGAAACATTCAGGTACTGTGAGGATGGACTGCAGGCAGACCTCTAGGTGAAATGCTGCCCAGTTTCCTACTTTCACCTCTGCCTCTAAGATGTTTATGATTTCCATTGAAGCATCTACATAATATTTCTGGTTTATGGGAGATATATTTGACTTCCTAAGAAGGGTTGCAATAGCTCACTCATTCTGCACGGACTTTGTTGAGAATCACTAGCCAAAAGCTGACTCTAGTTACAGAATCACAGAATTAATTAGATTGGAAAAGTCCTCTAAGATCAAGTCCAACCTGTGATCTAATAGCACCGTATCAACTAGACCATGGCACTAAGTGCCACATCTAGTCTTTCCTTAAACACCTTCAGGAACGATGACTCCAACACCTCCCTGGGCCGTGTGTTCCAATGTCACCCTTTCTGTGAAAAAAGTCTTCTTAATGTCCAGCCTAAACCTCTGCCTGCTGCCACCAGCTGGGGTGAGGAGGTGTATGGCAGAGGGCAGGGCTGGGGCAGTTTGCCCTGGTTTGGGGAAGACTCTGTTCTCTAGCCCAGACCTTGACATTAGTGTCAGCACAGTTTCTGTCAGCTCACTCTCTTCTACCCAAAGACACGTGCAAAAATGAATTAAGAAGTTTTAATTGGCCTTTCAGAAGGCCATTCACTTAGCATTATCATCAGGCAGTTGCCCATTTACATGTTTGCCAGTGACCCAAAGGAGGTCAGAGTCAACTTTCTCTCTCATTTAGCCTCCTACAGAAAGATGCTTCAGCTTTTATACGTGGGTTCTGCAAGAGTCTGGGTGATGCAGCTGAGTGCAGCACTACCTGTGAGCAGGAGCACCAAGGAGCTTGGGCAAGGTGTCAGATCCCCCTCTACTTACAGCCTGTTTGATGAGCTGGCACTGGAACAGGTTGCCCAGAGGAGTTGTGGATGCCCCATCCCTGGAAATGTTTAAGGCCAGGCTGGGTAGAGCTCTGAGCAACTTGACTTAGTGGAAGGTGTCCCTGCCCATGGCAGGGGAGATGGAAGTAGATGATCTTTAAGGTCCCTTCAACCCAAACTGTTCTATGATTCTATCACATTCTTAACCCCATGCTGTTTCTCTTATCAGCAGCAAAGAAATTATTGATGAGATTCTCAAGGCTGACTAGAAGACCAAGCTATATAGCTGCCATTGAAATTAATGACAGTTGCACGCCTGAACCTGCCAGCTGGCTTTGGTCCTCCCTGTCTGTTTACTGGAGAGCACGGCTGTAAGAAGTTATGAAGTAGCAGAGGATGCAATAGTATTCAGTTGCTGCAGAAGCTAAAGAGAATTAGATGCTCTTTTTTTCTGCCAGATTCCCCAGCTGCTGTAAACTGCTGGATGTGCTCTGCCAAAGTCAATAGAGCTGTACCAATTTGCTCTAGCACAGGATTTGGCTCTTACAGTCTATATCAGAGTATCTGCCACTTCCCTCTGTGTCAGGTGAAACAGCAATGAATTCACAAGATGTTGCAGTTAGGGGACTTTAGTATGTAAAAATGTATTAACAAAAATCAGTGACAGAGGTCTTGCCTCTCTCAGCATTTTTTCTGTGTGTGTGTCTGTCCCACCCCATTCCTTCTTTGTTCACTGTGATTGCATCTGCATTGCTATGGTAACTAATGAATGATTATTTAATTTACCGATCTCTGAATGCAGCGGTTTAGCGTTTTAAATATTACAACACTGTCTGTCATACACATGTGCACAGCCACATACACTCTGTTGCACAGGAAATACTGTAGGTGCTTGATATTCTTGCACAAAGCTAAATATATTTACCTGTCTCTTCAAATGGGACAAGAGCTTTATATACTGTGACGATGGCCACAAGCTAAACAGTATGTGCAGATAAACATAGTTGTATTATTTTATGTTTGCTGTCTGTATGTCATCTGTCAGCCAGCACACCTGAAATGAAGGCAGCACCATTTACACTCCAGAGAATTTCTGCCCAACTCTCAGGTCTTAGGAGTTGAGTGCTCACAGGAAGTTGTCAGAAGAAAATTAGTATTTCATGTTTGTAAGAGCCAATTTAAAACTGTTATTTTGGAGGAATGAAATGGCAAGAACAACTACCAGTGGCTTTTCAAAAGGACAGAGTACCTTCAGCCATGTGAAGTCTTCAAGAGAAGGATGATTGCTGGAGTAATGCTAGGGCAGCTACATGCTCTTCATTGAGACTGATATAGGTTGGGTGGGGATTGACTGGAAAAGGTAGATCAGCATCTACTTTCATTGTGTTTTCTCCCAGCTCTCTACCTATTTCAGTGCTTTGATGAGCTGCAGATTTTCAGGAGATCCCTAGACACCCAGGTACATTTTTACTTGAAGGCGACTTGGTTTTATCCTATCCTAAAGAATTGTGCAGCTGACTTTTAATCTGCAAAGGGAATACATTCTTAGTAGAATATACTCCTGCTACAGGTGAAGCAGGTAGTTTTAATAAAGTTACTGGTTTATTTTTTTTTTATTTGAATGCTTGAGGAAGTGGGGTGAAAGAGTGAAGGAACAACAGTGACAATATAAATCCAGGCATGATATGTTCTTACACTTGCTGAGTGGCTGCAAGACAAATGATGTTTCCCTCTTGAAGCTAGCAGGACCTGAGACTTGATCATTTCAGAGGCATCTTGCTCAGGGACTGGGCAGGGAGGTTTGCCTGGGCTTGAGGAGAAGGAGGAGATTTCAGATTCTCTGGGAAGAGCTGTGAGAAGTGTAATACTACATAGTCCTCTAGCTCTGCTCACATTGAAAACCACAGCAAACTGGGCTGCATAGATACCTTGTTTCCCATGAGCTGCAGAAGGTAACATGCTTCTTTTGTCCATCTTCTGAGCCATCTTGGGATGCTCACAGGTAAAAATTCCAGTCTTCAGGCAGTTGTTTCCACATCACTTAGCAGGATGTGCACATATGTGTATATGCAGACTGTAATGACATGACTCAGAAACAGCTGGTTTAGATAGCTGAAGCTGAAATCTTCTGGGTACACTCCACTTTGCCCAAACCCTGGCCCTAAGAACAGATTTCAACATGGTGGTTACGCTTCATTGCTGTCTCATATCTGAAACAGCAGGACTAAAGACTCCTAAATCATGCCCTCTTGTTGATGTATAAGTGTGCAGTGATCCAGACAAGGAGTTTTATTGCAGGTTACATGAAACAAAAACTGGTTGTATGATGGCCACCAGTTAACCTGTGGTAAGGTGAAAGCAGGGGCGCTAGACTGGAATGAACTATTGTATCCTAAGGTTGATTTAAGGCTAAAATGGACCCTGGATCCACCCAAACTGCAAAACTGTGTGTTCTGCAAAACAGAAAAATGTTTTGTTTCATTGTCCATATACAAAGCAGGCTGCTTTAGAAAAACCCTCTTGTTCCTGAATCCTGATCAGTGCCAAGCATGAAGCAGTAGAGCCCTGGTATAAAGACAGGCAAAGTACAAACCCTGTGACTTCTCAGCTTCTGCAGCTCTCTCCCTCTAAATCCATGCTAAACCTGTATCTCTGTTCCCAAACTCCAAGGAGCCTCATTTCATCTGGGCTTGCTTTAGGAGCCCCTACAGCTTAGGACATGCTCATTATGAGCTGCACTGCTGCTCGCTTAGAAGCGATTGAGTGTCCCAAAAGAAAATTACGGCCATCTTACAGGGATGAGTCATCTCTGACAGCTGGGTGAGAGACAATTTTCTAGTTGTACACAACTTTCAGGTTTAAAAAAAAACAAGTCCTTTTCTGTTCCGTATATGGCTGAAACCAAGTTCTTTCTATTTTTATGGAGAAAAAAGTGCAGAAAGACCCCCGCTTGGCTTAGCCAACAGTTCATTATTCAACTCACGTCAGGTGAAAAAGATTCAACATTGCTGGCCTCCACATTCCAGGAATGTCTTCTGACCACAGAAATATTAAGGATCTCCTTCACAATCTTCAATTTTTTTTGATGCAAAATGGAACGGTGCCAACCTGACTTAGGTACGTAGTTAATAACTTGGTGATTTATAATACCTTCCTAGTCCATAGGGGTCCTAAGTTCAGGTCTGTGAGAGCCCAGGACTTTAGGCTATTGTCGATTCTAAGCCTCTCTTGGGTTTTGATCATAAATCACACCCTAGAGATGAAAAATCTTTCCTGACAAAAGTTCTGGCAATGCTGCTATGTTTACCTGCAGAATTCACACTTGTTTCTGTCACTTGCTACTTTCTGATTAAAAAACATTTAATGGAAAAACTTTATGAACTTTTTCTAAGTGTCTGACAGCATTGGATCTTTCAAAGAGCTCAGAAAAATAAAATTAATTTTACTGTATTTTGAATTGCAAAATCTTTTGGTACATTTACACCCTTTTTCTTTCAGGGTGCTCCATTTTATATGGCTTTCTAGTATTTGATATGCATTTTTGACATCTTAGCTTTTCAGAGGACTTTGGGACACAAGAACCTGGGGTACTGCATAGTAAAAAGAAAGAATTTCTGAAGCATGAAATATTTACACTTCCTTGTTGATGGAAAATGAGAGCCAATAGCTACTTTCTCCCATTTTTAGTAGAGCAAGATAAGTAAAATCTAATAGAGTACTTGATGGCACATAATGCTTTTGGCTGGCTGATGACAAAGGATAGTTCTGATGGCTTTACTGGAATTCATGTGGGCAGATTAAAAATTGCATCAACTGTAAAAGCAGAGAGGTTCTTCTACTGTCTGTGGTGACCTCTGGCATAGCACAGACTTGGGATTCCCCTGCTGACCTGCTTGGGAAAGAAGAAAATGGATACCAGCTGAAAAGGGTAGCTCTTCTTGCTCCTAAGCAAGCTGCTCCACTTGTTTTCTCACCCAAGGGCTCTCCTTTGCCTTCAAAAGAGATCTGCCCAGGGGACTCCTGTCTGGCATTTCTCAGCTCTTAAACAAATGAAAAAGGTTGATGAATCTTTAACAAATCCTTCCCTTCAACTCTTTGTCAGACTGAGGACATAAATAACACTGGCAGCCCAATCCCAAGTGCTTTTGCCCAAGACCAGTCCTATCTCAGCTACTAACAGAGAAGTGGCATTTTTCATTTCGCTCAAGAGACTCACTTAACCCATTCTTGGCTGCTGACTGTAGCCCATCATTGGGGCTTTGTGTTCCTGATTTTAGCAGACCGAGAGCTGTAAGACAATACTTGAACCTTACCTCTATGAATAAACCTAACAAGGAAAAAAGCACAAGGAGAATTTAATCTCTCTGCTTGTGAGTACTATACCAATGGGGGAAAAATCAGTTTAGGTGGAACAGTGAGGATGCTGTAGACAGACTGAATCAAGGAGCAAGAAATTGTGGTCTCAGCAGTAATGGTGTAAGCACTGACCAGAAGGGTATTGCAAAAGGCTGCCTGCATGCAATGGACTCAAGGGGAGAGCATTTCCTTCTCCTCACACTGAGGCTGCCCCAGTGCTGAACTGCAGCAGTGTGGTGCAGAGATGGCACGGTGCCTCAGCCCTGCATCTGGGAAACATGCACTTGGCTTGAGGCTTTGTGTGCCCTGTACTCCCTGTGCTTTTGCTGACTCTGGAGCTAGCTCAGGCATCTCTGCTCCACACCTCCATGCGCAACTGAGGCATTTTTGGGCAACTGAAGGAAAACCCTTGGGGGACTGCAGCTTACATTGCTCAGGGAAATTGTCTGCATGTGTGCATGGGTGTATGGCCGTTCTGTGTGTAACTGGTCTGTTCTGTGCCTTGTGATCACACCTGAAGTGTCATTTCTATGCTGTTGGTTTCTTCCTGGGTTTAAGAGTGAGCTCACTAGCTTACGTAAGTGTCGTGGTTTAACCCCAGGCAGCAGCCAAGAACCACGCAGCCTCTCACACACTCCCCCACCAATGGGACGGGGGAGAGAATCAGAAGGGTAAAAGCTACAAAAACTCATGGGTTGAGATAAAGACAGTTTAATAGAGAAAGCAAAAGCTGCACACACAAGCAAAGCAAAACAAGGAATTAATTCACTGCTTCCCGAAGACAGGAGGTGTTTGGCTATCTCCAGGAGAGCAGGGCCCATCACGCGTAACGGTTCCTTGGGAAGACAGACGCCATCACTCCAGATGTCCCCCCTTCCTCCTTCTTCCTCCCACCTTATATACTGAGCATGATGTCCTATGGTATGGAATATCCCTTTGGTCAGTTTGGGTCACCTGTCCCAGCTGTGTCTCGTCCCAATCTCCCATGCATCCCCAACTTCCTTGCCAGCGTGGCAGTACGGAAAGCAGCAAAGGCCTTGACTCTGTGTAAACTCTGCTCAGCAATAACGAAAACATCTCTGCATTATCAACTCTGTGTTCTGCACAAAACCCAAACATAGCCTCATACTAGCCTCTGTGAAGAAAGTTAACTCTACTCCAACTCAAACCAGCACAGTAAGTTTTATCTTTACTTAAATATCCTTAAGATAAATCCCTTACCTAACTACCTTTACTCAAAACTCCAGTGTTCATGACTAGAGCCAGCATTTTTAGTTAGTTTTCTACTTAAGAAGCACTGATAAAACATGAACAAGGGCATAAGGGTCCTTTTGCTTTCTGACTACCATCTAGTAGAGCTAGGCTTTGTTTGTGAGCTTCTGAAGTAGCCAGGGACACAAGAGAGATGAGTACACTTTAATGTTGTTCCTCTCAAGTGTCACCTTGGGGTGACTTCTTACTTATAACTGCCTGGCGTTCTCTCAAGCTAAGACTGCTCCAAGGCAGCACTTTTGATCAGGCATGACAGTGAAGTATATCCACCGAGGCATAATATTATATGTGTCCTGCACAATAAACAGCAGTTGGATACAGGGATGATCCACAGCAAATCACTGTGGCTATCAAATGCACTGCTGGCTGTTCATGGGCATCCTGCAGCAGCTGGGGTGTGCTAGTGGCCTCTCCCAGTGCCGATCGCCAAACTGGGGTGCAAATTTCAAAGGCAAAAAGAGCAGCGTCCTGAAATGCTGGTTACGTTTTGTCTGTTTGTTGGACTTCCATTTATTTCTTAACACTTCAGCAAGAAACAGCTTTGCTTTGCTTTTCCCCACCCATCGCTGCCTGTCTATTATTGCCTAGTGTGAACATTTTCAGTACTCTTTCCTTCTTCTTGCCAAGCACAGTAACAGGGGAGGAGGGAACAGACTTGCATTGGTGGCAGTCTCTCTGTGCCTCCACTTATTTGCAGAATGGGGAAATGATGCTGCTTTCTTTTGCCATTTTTTCCACATTGGATTGAGTTGACACTCTATGCTGAGAAAAAAACAGACTCATAGAAATTTTCCCTTTTGCTGCTGCAGTGTGAAAACCTGAACTCGTTTCCAAGCTGATGGGAAATGGAATATAATGTCCAGCCAGGATAGTGTGTACTGAGCACAAATAAGGGTCAATATACAGTTTGAACAGTATATTTAAAATAAGTTTCTGTCTGATCATCAGGGCACATGTTTTTTCTGTGAGGATGACTGAGCATTGTCACAGGTTGCCCAGGTAGTGGCGTCTCCATCCTTACAGAAATTCTATACCCATCTGGACATAGTCCTGGGCAATCAGCAAAAAGCAGGTGGCCCTGCTTGAGCAGAGACTAGGTGACCTCCACAGGTCCCTTCCAACCTTAATCTTTCCATAATACTGTGATTATGAACTTAAGCTGCTGTAGACATAATTCTGTCAGATCGCAAGGGAGATAAGGTGTGTGAGCAGAGGAGTATTGTCTTTTAATAGACCAACATTGTTGTTAAAAAAAGATGTGTAGAATTTTGGACACGTGCTTTCATCACCTTCTGTGCACCTAAAACTTTAGGTATTTTTATAAATATGGTAGTTGTTTTAATTAATGATACTGACTTTACCCAAACAAAATTTTGGGATTAATATAAATATATGCATACAATACAGGTCCTGAATAGCCCTTGGAATTATGGAGAAAGGTGAATCCCTTCATAACTTGGGAATGTGAGCCATGTGATCTTAGGCCAGTGATGTCTCCCTGATCCCAATAGCTGCCTTTTTCGAAGGAAAACCCTCAGCATTCAGATGTGGAAATTGAAAGTCCTCAGGAAACAGATTAAAAAAGGATGTTCATTGCCAGTTTGAGCCAGTTTGTCAGACAGTTGCTTAATGGTTAATGTAGTCCACTTTGCTGAGATATAAATGGTCAGAAGGACTAGGGAAATTTTTAGCAGAATTGTTGGATTAGGCATTTGGAATCAGCTATGTAGATCCCTACAACATACATGCGACCAGAAAGTTACTCCAGTGAACAATATGAATTACAACCACAAAGAACTTGCAAGATCTAAGCGAGTGAGAGGCTCAATCATGAACTCTACTAAATACATTAGCGAAACAGGAGCTACACTGTACTTTCTGGATCATTGCTTCTGGAAATTGCCTCACCTGCAACAGTCATTGGAGTCTCCTCTTCTACAGCCTTGCTGTTTAGTCCCGTACTTACCTAGAGTATTTCTGACACATTTCCACATTGTTTAAATTGATGCGGAGGTGTGGAAGACAAGAAAAAAGTGAAGAGGCCATTTTTGTGGCTTGCAGATTGACATTTAATGACATTTTCATTAACAGTCCTGGCTGCTAAATACCATGAGTTTCTCTCTTCAGAGCTGTCTACATTAATAATGAGTGACTCCACTGGGAAGTGATTTATATAAAACATCCTTCTCTTGTTACATACAGGAGCTCTGTGCTGGGCCAGAGAGAGAAGAAAGGTAAGCATGCTCTGTAAATAAAGGGCAGTTTCCTATGTAAAGTTATGAGTGCCCATGAAAAATCACCCTCCCCCTCCACTAACACTTTGGCCTGAAACGTTTCCCAACTTGGAGTCCTACTGCATCGAGGAAAATGTATTTACACAGGTGTGACACAGAGTGCTGTGCTGGAAAGTTCGGGATCAACTGATACATATCAACGCTGCAGAGGAGCTGTAGACAGGAGTAAAATCAGCTTTCCCTGAAGGGCCTTTTCTGCACATTTTGTATCACTTCTGCAGTGCAAAGCGGCTGGGGCCTCTGATCACAGCCTTCTGCACTCCTCCAGCCTTAAGTGTCAGAGAAAGAGGTTCATATTTTGTGGTCTGTCAAGTTCCAGACAGACACCAATGTGAAAAGATGACAACTAGAAAAAAGAAAATGAAATACCATTTATTTTCAAGTTCATAAAAATTTATTTATTTAATTTCTTCCTAAATATGATGGAAACTTTACATTATGGCTTTTCCTCTAAGCTGGATACAAGGCAGCCTGAACCATTTGTTGTTAAGTCATCCCCTGTGTGTTTTTTTTTGTTATGGATTAAATAGCTTACGTTGACTCATAAATAAAGAGGTATATAACTTCTTATCTTCTTCCCCCAAAGTTGCAATAAATTAGAAAACATATTGCAGAGACTGTAATCTCAAAGTGGATTCCAGTTAAAATAGATAACAAGTGAGATCTCAGTTAAGTTGAGCATTCTAAGAGTTAGTGACCTAAGCTGTCCAATGCATACTTTCCTAGAGGGCAACCTCCAAAATGGCTTAGCTCCCTTATCTAAGCCACCTATTTTAAGATGAAATTTATTTTCTGAGAGTTCTTATCTCTCTCCATTGTCTATGGAGAAAGCTTAGTGACTTAGCTTAGTTCTGAAGAATTTCAAAGGCTATCTTGGTAGTTTGAGAGACTTTTTAAAGAGAAAACAGAATGACTTGGAAAAAGTGTATAGCTGCCATGAGTTTAATTTTATATTCTAATTCATATTTACTTTATATAAATAAACTATATGCAAATAAAATATATACACTTAGCATGGTTTCAAGAGAAACAAAGATAAGATTGCTGACAAAAGAGCTCCTGAAAAGGCAAAAATTATCAGCTGTTGCCGTGGTGAACATTTATGTCATTGAAATGATGTTGTAGATACAGCCAAGAACTTTGGTTTCTGAAAAAATAACATCTCAGACCACTGGAAAGTTACTTACGGAAAATAAGGCATCATTTATACATAATTAAATAAACACTTTCCATTTCTCACATCTCCATGGAAATAGATTTGCTGTTCAGCTCATCAGAAACAAACATTTTGTTGGTACTTCTGACAGGAGAACTAGCCTGATGATGCCATTAAGAACCAGAAAAAAAAATCGAAGACTTTGGAAGATGAGAACTTTTACTTCATGAACCCTTGTTAATTTGATGGTTGGAAATTAAGGACTGTTGATGAAACTTGCACTGGCACCTGGATTCATATCACAGAAATTGCCAATAAAAATTCAGTTCATGCTTTTTAACTGACAGATTTTATTTTGGAGTAGTTAGGAGGGCAGTCTTTTGATCCTGGTCATGATGTCTTCTGTAGAACTATGCACAGACTGAAGTGGTTTGTCCACGTAAGTTTATTTGCTGAGTTTGGGCTTGTGCAGAGCCCAGACTATCCTTTCAACAGAACAAATTTTAAGAGCTGAAATTCAAATAGTTTCATATTTTGCCTTCCTTTTCTTTACCTAATTTCTAATGTCAGCTAAAAATGTTGAAATCTAAAAAGTGGGGGATTGTGCAGATCAACGTTTCTGGGAAGTTGATCTGTTGAACTGAAATGTAATGTAAGCTTTTGATTCTTTAAATAGCCTTGATGAAATGTTAACAGTTCTTCTGTATTGTGTCTGTAACAAAGTGGGAAGATTAGAAGTGAGGTTTGGCTTCAGCAAATCATATTGTTGTCTTTTAAATTAGTTCTGCTGTGGGCATGGTGCCTGTAGCTTTCTTAATCTGTTAAACCTTTTTTGGTAAATTAATATTTTGGACAATGATGAATATAAATAATTTACATCTACAGCTTTCATGTTGTATGTTCACTGAGCTGGATTTATAAAGGCATCAAGCCAGGGTGTAATTCCTGGCTTTATTAGGTTATGAAATAGAATCTAGCCAGAAGATATAATGTCCTTAAGCTGTAACATCAGCAGCAACAGACAGACCTTAATGCTTCTGGACCTAATGGAATTAAATTTCATGTATGCTTAATGAATGCAAATGCCACTTAATTTTTACAGCTTGAGTTGTAATACATTGCGTGTGAAACGTCTGCTCCTGCAAAAAATATTCAAATGTGTGATTCTTACACCCAGTGTCCAATTTCAGCACTGTAAAAGGTATCCTCTTAGGGAAGAGGGACTGAAGAAACATGCCAGCAGTATTACTGCATAATTTAAAGCAGCCACCAAAGAGGAATGTTAAAATATGCACCAGGCAATTACAAGTGTTGTATATGTTTTTATTCTTTGCTGCTGTTCAACAAGGAGTAGTAAAAAGATTTAGAGCAAGTGGCAACCATAGCAACAAGGAATTTTTGGTTCAACCTGGTGCTGTGTAAGTTCTGGCAGAGAAACACATTTCTGGATACTCTGTCAAGTGTTGATCCTTCCAAAAGAGATGTGCCGTGCTTTCAGTTCTGCCTCTCAGGCACTGGTCCCATAGTGATATGTGAGAGCCAGTTTTGGTGCAAGCCCAAGCATAAGCTATAACAATCAGGTTGTGCCAGAGCTGGTCATGATACTTGTTCCGTGGTGGTCCCTTGGGTTTGTTAATTATCGATAGAGAAAATAAGTCCCATTCTACTCCCTATGAGAGAGAAGGGAAATAGATGCGATGTGGAAGAAGGTTTCTATCCCTTTTAGTCCCCTACTCCATCCAGCTGTGGCTGGGAGAAGTCTCAAGCAGAGATTTGCTCCTCTGACTTGATCACACCAACTACCCTGCTTTGGTGGGTACAAAGGCCCCCTTAAAAACAGATCCTCCTGAGTGGTAATTACCAGAGTGACCATGTCCTTGGACTTTTGTTTGCACTTTCTGGCACATCCAGTTTGCTTGCAGACAGCTAGGTGTGCATTAACCTTGAAAACAAGTGAGTGAAATCTCAAGGGTGGGATGCAGAACTCAATCATGGATGCAGAGCCCAGAAAAATCTATTCAGTTGATGAGGGTCTGGAGGGGTTTCAAATACAGTCCAGTGATTAGTACCTTTTACAAAATAAAATAGGGTGTCATGATATTGAAGATTATGGCAGACATAGTAGTCACAAAGAGGTCTAGCTACTGATCACTAACTAACTAAGCTGTGCAAAGTCAAAAGGACCTGGGGCTCTTACATGAAAACGCTGACCTTCACAGCTAGACACCAAAATCAAACATCCATCACTTCTCACAAAAGAGTAAATTTGCACAATTAATTCTGAAATGAAAACAGCAGCAAGATGACAGTACAATGAATGGTGTGCAATCTGAAAGATGAGATCGATGTTATTCCAGAGAACATGTCAGAAACAGCTGTCATTAAATGTCACTTTTTTCTAACTCTTTTGGAGGCAATCCTTCTACTTTACTGTATAAGATGGAGCTGTTCTACACACTGACTTAGAGCAGGCTGAGGGATTTTTACTCTGATTTGATGGGCTGGACACATCCTCCAGTAAAGTTACTGAGGTATGTAAGCCTCTTTTATTAACAGTCTTGTATTTTCTAACCTTATTCATGTCACCTTAAGAAGACACTTTGCATGCCCCAGGTCTGCAGATTCGAGGCTGAAAGCCACTACATGATGAGGTGCCCCTTGAAAGCCCCTTAGCCAGGCTTTAATTCCTGCCATTGAATAAGCAGCTCCATGCTCTCAGGGGTAGCAGGAGCTGCTCGGTTTTGCAAGTAATTTGCCTGTTGCTTTCTTCCAAACATGTGGAGTTGGGGATAGGTCCCAGAGACGATGCATGTAAAGTACACATCTGACCATTTTATCTAACACTCCTTTGAAGGTTACTTATCACAAAATGCTGTGATAGCACATAGATCTCCTCCACCCCATTACACCTTAATTTGGGATCCTGAGACTATAAAACTGTTTTGTAAATTATCTGGAAATAGCTATGTCTGCATCCCAGAGAGGGAAACCTATTGCCCTATGGCAAGACATATGAAGTTACCTGTGATCAAGGCAGCACATTTTGAAATACCTTATCTCCGTATGTGCAATCGCTGTATCAAGTTACAACAGTAGGAACTAGAAGAAAAGTATTGCCACTGAAGAATATAGATGTTTAGCAAGGAGTGAATTAAGTAAGACAGAAATCTAGGATCTGCCACTTTCTTTTTTTTTTCAGTAACAGCATTTCTTTGACAGCTTGGTATAAAAAAAGCAGAAGGTGGGTAGTATTATTTGAACAAAGCTCCCAGCAACTATTGCATGTTTTTATTGTGCAGAGTGTTTTCCTCCACACACATATTTTGTTGCTTGCTTTGGAGCACTTAAATCATATCAAGCAGAGTTACACATCTGCATAAATATTTGATAACTCTAATTGTGCAGCCTGCACCATACTTTCACCCTTGGGCATGTGGTGCAAGTAAATGTGCATAGCACCCGTATATAAAATGTTAAGGTGATCAGGGAATGTGTGAGATTGCCTGAAGCATCAATTTAAAGCACCAGCTTGACTTATGCTGTTTCAAAATCAAAGGAAAAAATATGTTCTTATTTTAAAATGAAAGAGAATTACTGTTAAATGATTTCACATTATTTGATAAATTAACATGAAAATCATTAACTTCTTATTGTCACTTCCATTATAAGCACCTGTCCTCTCAAGGATTCTTTCACATATGAGTTTCATCTTTAGAAATGTAACAAGATAAGGAAGAGGTTTGGGGCATAGGATGGTCTAAATACCACTTTGTTCTTAGCAAAAGCATTGTTAATCATGGATTTAATTTATTTTGAAAAGAATGAAGAATAATTATGGCTCCTAGAAATGCATACTTCAGGATTTCTGTCTTTTATTTTCTGCTAAGTAAAATTTTTTGTCTAAGAAAAAAAAGCTGGCTATTTTTATTTTGACAAAGCTGCCTCTGAAAGTATATCATTAGGCTGTTCTTCCTGAATCTTCGACAAATTGAAATCCCAATGTTGAGAATCAAAAATCTTATTTTTTCACTTCCTAGTCACATCCATCTTAAATGCAGCAAACCTGAGGTAATTCTTTCAGGTGTGTATAAGACTGGGGTTTCCATCCTATGAAAAGTCCTGATACTCCTCATTTTTCTTCTTCATGACTTGGAATGAAAAGTTGAGACAGTTTGTGGAAGTCCCAAACTTTCCAGTCTCACATTAACTCATAGCACTTGTTTAACTGAAATTAAATACTTCTTTTAATCTTTGTTTGTTTGTTTGTTTTTACCTTCAATGTGCTCAGAAGACTGAGAACATGAGTCTTGTGGGACTTTTCCTTCCAGCTCCTCTGCTTTCAATTTTTCTCCCCACGTTTTGTCTTGATTGGACTGAACCTGCTTGGCCACACCACAGCCATGCACTGTCCATCTAGGTGTAATGTTTTGGCCAAAGGGTCAGCATGAGAAAGTGTCCTCATAGGAATGCTTAGTGTTATGCTACAGTCTTGTGCACTGCAGCACTGCAGCAATTCAAGTGGATGCAGCGTAGTGTTGAACTGACACTCCACAAATTCATCTGAGATGTTTCTATCAAGGCTGACATGATTCAAAAGCATTTCATTTCTGTATCTAATGAAAAAGTGAAAAATTACTTTTACCCACAGAAATTTTGACTTTATGAAGAGCTGTATTTCCAGTTTTAAAGACAAAGACATTTTTCCTGAGCAGCATAAATCAAAATTGTTTTCCTGTTTACAAACATCCCAGCCTTGCCTACTGGATGTCTTCCTATATTTCAGTGTAACTGCTCACCCTCGGCTATTCTTCTCAGCTTGGTTGAGGGGATTGGGAAAGGACCCACATTAAAAAATAATAATAGTACACACCTTTTGCTTTTCAAAAGGAAGAAAATGTATGTGAAGAGTAGAATGTGCTTCTTTAACATGTCTCAGATATCTAGGCCAAGCCCTTGGTGTTCTGCTTGTGCATCTTCCCCTTCAATCTGTTGTAGTGCCTGGGGCCATTACCAGAATCAAGGCAGCAGGCACTCCCAGTGGGACTCTTCTTCCTGAACATGAAAGTCTCCAGTCCACATGAGCTGAGCCAATGACCATGCACACACATTATTGTTAGGGGAAGAAATAGGCCCTTTTATGGCTCAGGTTGTTTGCCTTGTCCTAGCACCCATATCAGGACAGGAACATGGAATCATAGAATCATAGAATCAACTGGGTTGGAAAAGACCTCCAAGATCATCAAATCCAACCCTACCGTGGTTACTAGACCATGGCACTAAGTGCCACATCCAGTCTCATCTTGAAAACCTTCAGGGACAGTGAATCCACCATCAGGGATCATCATTCCTTGCAAGTGTTCCTTTATGCTGCTCTCTGTGCAGAGGCTCAGGGCAGCTATCAGAAGGATAAAGGTCTGTGTTTTGTTAAGTCAGTCAAGGAGCTTGTGAAGATATCTCCTAACTCCAGACATAAGGAAGTATGACAAGTATCTTAAAACTGGTAACAATCCGTCATTATAAATGCTTCACTGAAATTGGCTTGTTAGTTGTTATGGGTTGTTACATTGACATTGTTATACTCTTAATGACGTATTCTTAGCCTGAGAAATGTTAATAACTGTGAATAAATGAGATTCATATCCAGGAACCATCAGCTTAGGAAAGTAAAACATTTGCCTTCAGCATCAACAGAGCTTTTTTTATAGTGAAAGTGGCTGGATATATGAGAGTACCACTCAGTACACTGGAGCACCCACAAGCAGTTTTGGCAAATGTCTAATTTCTAAATGGCCTGGCCTGTTTCACACAGAGGCATCCAAGACCCATCAGAGTTCTTGCACATGCACCCCTAAATCTGAGAAGGTACACTTATAATCAGTTATCTATCTGAGGTTGTTAGGATTTTTAATTTTCTTCTGAAGGTGAAGGCCGCAGTGGCAGCTCAGAGCTAAATTGTATGGACTGGGGGTTTCCAGGTTTTTGAACACACAAATTAACTCAGGAGCTAAGGAAATGTTCTTCTGTCCCTAGCGTAAAATTGGCTTTAAAATGAAGCAGGAGAGGGCTTGGATATGGAGTCTCCTGGGAAAGTCTGCAGAGATTTTTTTAAGCTAGCAAACTGCCTGCTTTTCTTCACTGGAAGAAACAGGTTTTGTGAAGCAATCCAGCTATTTGCAGTCATCATTTGAGATGCTCTAGCAGTATCTACTTAACCTCCTACCTCCCTCTCCAGTGGGTAATGGTCCCCCAAGAAGCCCTGCATCAGATGTGGCTTGGGTGTCCTAGGAGGTTGTGGATGTCCAAGGTGCTGGATATGTCCAAAATACCACCTCACTGCAAAAGAAAAAATCCAAGGCTTGGTGCTTGAGTCAAAGAAGTAGCATTGTAGCACATGTGAAATTTTCTTTTTATACCATTTACTGTCCTGCATAATATCAGTAATTTTTCCTATATTGAAAGAACAGTAAAAGCAAATGGGATTTCAGTGAATTTTTACACATATGAATTCTAAATAAAGTATTCTGAGTGTGCCAAAGGTGCATGTTTTGCTTGAGAATGACCAATATATAAGGAAACATTAGGTTTTCTGTGGCAAAGGGCAGACAAACCTCTGAAGTAAAACAGACCTTTAAATAGTTTTATTCTGTAACGCCATGTTTGGCTTCCTATAAAAATTAGCTGTGAGGAGTGCAGATGATAAGTAGGATGTTTCTAAAAGCGTTCACTGATATATTGAGGCATAATTTGCTGGGATAGACTTTCAATTCAGCACCATGCTGTACCCTGCAGTGCACTTGGGTGGTGTTTGTGTGCCAGGCTGCCCTGCTGCTTGCTGGATGGGGAGGGTGAAGCAGAGGAAGGTGAGGGTCACTCCTAGCTGCCTCCCATCTGGGTTTGGAATTGAAGCCATCCAGGGTGCACTTAATGTCAGCTACATGGGAAACATTTGTAAGAAAACAGAGATTTGGTAACCGAAGTATTTTTAATGAATTTAAATCATTGCTTCCTTGAGCACATACAGTTTGATTTTAGCAAAGCGTTCCTGGGAACTGTCACTGTAACAGGAGGTATTGTAGGACATATATTGGAGGAGGGGTGGTGGTGCATTCCTGGAATAAACGTGATCCATCTAATCATTGTGAGTTAAGGCCAGAACTCTCAGATGGCAGTACCAGATATTAGCCCCAGTAAGTGATATTTAGGCTGCTTTACATGTCTGACATTAAACCTTGTTGTCTGCAGAGGCAGCCATGGCCCAGCCACCCTGCCTTCATAAGTGCTTATTAAAAACAGAAAATGATACAATGCCAGTGTGTTGGTTGCTTTTCATCTGCAGCATTTGGACATCTTCCTTGTATCATCAGAAGTAAACACTAACATTATGCCAACCTACTGCACCCTGCCACCAAGTGCAGTGCCTCCTGCTCTGGCTAGAGATCTCTGGGGAATGATGCTCACCCTGCTAGAGGTGCTTTGTGCTGCTTATGGGCATTAGGCTGCAGCTTGTTCTCAGGTTTGCTTCAACTGGTGCAATAGATAGCATCGGGAAGAGGGAAAAACTGACACCATGCAGTCATAGAGTCATTCAGGCTGGACAAGCCCTGAGGAGGTAATTTTCTCCTTGGATATAGGGGTCAGGAAAGGGTCTCAGCTTTTAGCATGGTGTGCATGTGTGTCTGTGATATGTATGAGTCCTGATAGCACATTCTTAAAAGGAGGGTCCTAACACTGGGGCCTGGGACCTTTCCTACCTTGAGCTGTCACTGTGACTTCATCCGGACCAGCAACATTCCCGCTTTTCCAGTCTTGGGATTTCCCTCAGGTGTGTTCCAGGTTGATGAATTTATGGTGGCTTAAATGCTGATGAATGACTGATTGCCAACATGAAACAGATGCTACTCATGATATTATGCTAGAATTGGACCCTGCTTTCGAGAACAGAATGAATGTATTAAGCCCTTTCATTACTTTTGCCCTCTTGAGGGATAAAATGTCTGCTTGTCTTCTGGAAGACTGGCCAGAACACAAGATTGCTTGTGACATATTGCTCTGATTTCACTTGCTGCAGTCTCACATCACTTTGGAGAGTTTTAGGTACGTGTTGTTCTATGCTGAAAATCTATTTGATTTGGGCAGACTGCAATAGAGGCTTACCACTGCTCTGTACTTTATTAGATGATCATGCTGGCAGGTTGCCATAGCTGCAGGTGCCAAATAATCAGAGATTTTGTTTGCCATGAGGACTTCAACTTCTTTGTTGAAAGAAAGGAAATATTTTCTTCTGTCATTTACAGCAGTAGTTTACGTCATTATTACTGAAGAGTATGTAGCAAGAACACAGGAAATGAGTCACCAGTATGCAAGTATAACAAATTTAAAGAAAGTTAAGAAAACTGTTTAAACTACATAGACTAATGGAGAGGTCTGATTTTACACTGTCTTATTTCTATTCCGCATTATTTGCAGAAAAGGGTTGTGTAAAGATGCAAAGCCTTTTATTATGTGCTATTTTCTCCATACAATGTTTTTTTTCCAATTCCATGTTGCTCTGGTTTAATGAATAGTTCATGTTTCTGAGGCTCATTTTGTTCTATGGACAGTGACAGAGCCATAATGATAACAGCCTTCTTGAAGTCATCACTCTGTCACAGTTGCCTCGAGGGAAACATTTCGGATCAATGACTAAGGAGGGAGTTTTACCATCACATTAACCAGAAAGTCACAACCAGTTTGAATTTGCACTAACGTAAACCAGAAGTGAACCAGCTTCACATCAGTGTGATTTCAGTGCCAAGCACATTGTTAATCTATGTTTCTCTCATTGACTGCTCTAATGTGCTCACTTATTTTCCTCCTGTACTAAAATTAATCCAAATTTCTGGAGGAAATCTTTTTATATATACAGTTACCATTCATGTTACATTAACTCATTGCATGTCTATAATCAACAGCTAGTCTTTTGCAGTTTTTTTTCCATGAGAAAGGATTTATTTTTACAAGCATGTTCAAGATGTGTTAAACTAAGCATTCTTGAGCAAATATAAGTCAAGTCTGTGCTAATTCAAGAGATGGGGTTTTAATCCTTGATATGGTATAGCTTTTTTAAAAGCAGATATAATGACAGGCTTTAGGAGGATGGCTAGGAAGGTTTTGATAAAGTAGAAATGGTGGAGAAAATAACTGTTCAGTCTCTCCGGGGTTTATAGAACAATGGTAGAACACAGATGTTTTATTTTCCTTTGCTCTGTTTCACTAGTTTTAGACAGATGACTTAGATGAAGCCATCTTTTGTAAACATTCATGAAAGATCAGGATCAAGCTAGGTTTCCCTTGTAAAGCAGACTTCACTGCTTGTGGACCAATAAAGCCAACAGGACCTTAGTGTGGATGGTAATAAAATAATCTTGCCCTGAAGATGCTATGAAGGGGAAAAAGCCCCAAACAAACAAACAAGAAAACCAGAATGAAAATTCAAGTTTTTGTCACACTGAAATAAGGAATCCAAAGAAAGATGAATTGAAGGGGAAAATAATTTGCAATAAGAAACCAATTTCAGTTTCAAAGAGTTTGTTTGTATTGAATGGTCTCATTTCTTTTTAATTATGAGCTTGTATTGCTGAGTTTCTTCTAAGCATTTTGAGTCCCACAATGTATTTCAGATGGGAAGCCAAGTAATATTCTATTGCTTATGTTTGAGGTGCGAACTTCCCCCCCTTTTTATTTTTTGCAAATCAGCAGATGTTAAACACTGACTTACTAAGAGCGAATTTCAGACCAGAGAAACCAGAACCATCAGTCCCATGCTAACCAGGCATCACCCCTGCTCACTTGCCTCTCGCAGAGCCCCAGAGCTGCTTCCCCAGGAGTGGGTACAGAAGCCAAGCTCCGTGTGGGCTGTTCACATTTCATAGGCAGCCACTCAGAGACTCACCCATGGAGGATTTGAGCCCTTGCTTTAGCTTGAAATTCACCAGATTTCCCTAATTTTGTAAATCTAGCCATGGTGGATCTTGCTGCTTTTCACCTTTGGCTTCACTGACTCTCCTTCTGGGTCTTGAGGAGTCTTCTATTTTGGCTCAGTGATACTAATCCTTCTTCCAACTGCACTGCTGGTCCCCTGTGACATTCCTTACAGATGCATTGCTTCTGAGGCACTCCTGTCCCACTGCCTAAACTCTAGGTTTCTCAGTGACCTGGTTAGAAGTGTCCTGGCCCTTGTTCAGCTGCCATCTTCCTCCAGTTGCTGCCTGTGACAAGTGTTTATTGTTCCCATTTTCAGATGACTGAAATGCACAAACCACCTCATTGGTGCAAAATACCCTGTCTATGCACCCTAATTGTAAGTGCTACAGGCCTGTCAAGTCTTGCACATCTGAAGCTTTGCACCTTGAGATCTCTGAAGTGGAAAGAAACAAGTCTGTTATTAATGGACTCTGCTTTCCCCTCCAGAGCTGATCCTTCTGGATGACCTACTGCGGCATTTCTCTAATCTTCCGTCTCGCTTTCATCACTGGTTTTCAGATATATGAGTCCATCAGTTTGACTGGTACATGTATGAGAAACTATGGATATTTCTCATTGAGCCTGGAAAGGAGGGCAAACAGGCAATGAGCTGTAAGGGTGTACAAAGGAACTGGGAAGATGTCTTAATTGATTATGTTCATTAAAATGAGTGCAGAGTGTATTTTATCAACATACCTGGTATTGTTCACAGTCTGCATTATGAGATACAGAAATTTGCGTGACATCATGTCTCCCCGGATGTCATCAGGTGACAGCCTCATCCTGGTGATCCCCTTTATCCGTATGCATTTGCTGATAAGTCCTGCTGGTGAAGGTAAAAAGGTAAAGACCTTGTAAATGCAGAGAGGACTGACTACATAGCAACATGAGCAGAGCATCATAAATCAATCTTTCCTCAGGAAAACAAAATCCCTGCAGATTTCAGCCTGCTACAGAGGAACCATAAATACCTTTTAAATACAGGAAGTAGATCATGTTTCTGGGAGAAACTTTACTCTCCAGAGTTCATATGTTACGGATCTTCTTTCACATGAGTTAATGTAAAGCTGGGCTAAAATTGTTATAAGTGAGATCAGGCCCTTTGTCGTAGGCTGAGATATTTATAAACAGCTTTGTCTTCAAACAATGTGGGCTATCCATCATGTGTCTCAGCCCTAGAAAGTAGTGCAGGGTTCTGAGGAGAGGGACTGGAGTTTGGTTGGTTTTGAAGGAGGCAATGTTCAAAGAAAAATGTCTTCTTCGCTCAGTGAAATCATTCTGATTTCCATGGTACCACACTGAGCATGTTCTAAGGGGATTGTTTCTTCCCATTAACCTTAGCCAGTGCTGCTGCTTCATCAGATGTGTGAGAGCTCTCTTATTGCCTCAAATATATTAAGCTACATATTTCTCCCTGGCAAGCCCAGGTCAGCTAAGAAAAACAAAGGAATTCAATAAGTTAAATTTTGGAAGGAAGTGTGTCATGGCCATAAAAAAAGAACTCCCTACAGAAATATACTTCCAGCAATGAACTCCAAATGAGCTGTAGGAACATATAGTATTTAATATGTGGACAAAGAAATAGTGAAAATTAGGGCACTTTGACTGGCAAAAATTGGTTAGAAAATAAAATTCAAGTATTTGAAAATTGATATTCTAAATAGGCGTCAAATTTTTAAAAGTGTTTAAAAGAAAATTCCTTCTTTCAAATAATTTGAAAATACTTAATGATCTCATTCTTATCACATTGCAATAGTTTAATATCGATTATTAAACATAATGCTTTAGGATTTTAAAGAGAAAGCCAAAATCAGGTTAAATGTAAACACTTTTGTATCACAAACCAAATTTCACATTGACAGGATGGAATAGCCAATGTAAACACAAAGCTGTGGACATTATTTATTTAAGCTTTCTCTTATTTGTAACTTGTCCCAAATCACTGCATTCCCTTTCACAGTTTCACTTCTGGAGAAGCTTTTAAGGAACATTTGGCCACCAAATATTTTTTGACCAAGACTAAGGTAATAATTGTGTCCTACCAGTGCATGGTGAGCTTGGGGTGTTCTTAGACCCACACTGCTGCTCATAATTATTCTGTGAAATGGTGTTTCTTGCTAATGGGCAAGTGTTAGGTGCCCTCTCACCAGTTTGAGATTCAGGCTCACAGCTGCCCCTCCAGAGTAGTAAATCACTAACCAAAATAGTTTTGCTTTCTGCAAACAGATATTGTCTTTTCAGGCCTTCAAAACTGTGCATGCTTGCAATAATTAAAAGTTTGGCTTGGCTTGATTTTCTGTGTTAGAGAAAAGCACAAGCAAACCAGCTTCTGTTCAGTTAGTTAAAGTTTACTCTTTCCTATAAGTGTGACAATTAACAGCACTCATAGAAAGAAATCCTGCAGGTTGCTGGTACTTTAAGTAGTAAATGTGATAATCCTCTTGCATTTATACTTCTCTTTCTAAAAGGAAATCCTTCAATATGTGGCAGTGTTTTCATTTGCCACACAGAAAGTGCAAAGTCAACTAACCTTAGAATCCAGGCTCACAGAACTGACCAAAAGAGACTTTTGATGAAAGAATGGGGTAAAAAATAGTTTGCAAACTCCTCAAACTTGCAAGCAAGAAAACAGAAGCCTTGCTGTCATTGCTGTTCTTTTCTAGAGAAGATCTTTATGGAAACAAAGCACATGAGATATAAAATAAGCAGAGATAATGCCAATATATGTTCTGTCAAATTTTAATATGGATCTTTTCACATGGATAATATACTTCAAGATTTTGTGGAATTAAGTATGCTGTATCTGCCTTCTTTCCTGTTTTTTTTTCTTTTTTAACATGCCATAAATTAAGTATATCTGCCTTCTTTCCTGTTTTTTTTTTCTTTTTTAACATGCCACAAAAAGTAATTTTAAGAACTTATTGCTTTAATAGATTTTATAGGAGCTTCTATAACAGAAATATTATTTCTTCTGTTGCATTGTACAGTAATGCTTTAGCATATTTTTATTTTCTTTTGCACTTCAACTTTATTGCCTACAAAATGAAAATAACCTATCTGCCTTCTTTCCTGTTTTTTTTTTCTTTTTTAACATGCCACAAAAAGTAATTTTAAGAACTTATTGCTTTAATAGATTTTATAGGAGCTTCTATAACAGAAATATTATTTCTTCTGTTGCATTGTACAGTAATGCTTTAGCATATTTTTATTTTCTTTTGCACTTCAACTTTATTGCCTACAAAATGAAAATAACCTCTTATGAAAAGCAGTATACAAGGAGCAGTATGAAAGATCAAGATATTAGTGCTCTTCCTGTTTTTATCCTTTCTGACGCAAGCATTCAGCTAAATATAAAGTGTCATAATAGATTGTTTCCATAGCTGGAGAAAATGGTGATGGAATCAAGGGTTTCTTTTAATTTCTTCTTCTTTGTCAAGCCAGAGTCTTGTTTTTCTCACAGCACGCAGATTCCAGCTGTTTGGTGCCCTTGCTTGCGCTGTTGAGCCCCTTATTGCTCAGCATGTAGGTCTAGAAATTTCTTTAGTTTAGTTCTTCTCAGGACTGTGCGCCCAGTGTTGTCCTGACTCTGATCTGGGGTTTCTTGGCAGCCTTTCCTTTAGTTTCTCTGTTTCTTTTCGTGTCTGTAATTGATACTCAAGTCTTTGCAAATAGAGAAACCTTTCTGCACACGTGTGTTTGTTTTGAGAGACCTGAGTTTGCTTGTGGGACAGGGGATGCCTTGGACCTGCTCTGGTTCCGTAAGGGCTCTCCTGGAACTCTCTGTACTCTGTGGTAAATGATGGGCAGCAATTACACCCAACTTTTAGCACTGTTTTATGAGGATAATAATACCTATTGTGAAAAAAATTATCAGTGATACCACTGTAGCATCTGATCACCTAATTGCATATTTCATCTGCTTATATAAATAGCAGCCATGAAAGAAGTATAATTAATATTTCAGCTAGAAAAATGTTCTAGAGGCTGTAATTAGGGCTGGATTAACTGTGAATAAATAATCCAAAGCATTCTTGATGCTTTTGGTTTGCGATTCAATTAGGGAGTTCTAATTTCTCTCTTTTCCTCTTTTCCCCATTCTTTTTCCCCTCAAATACAGCTCTTACTAACATGGCATAAAATATCAAATTTCCATGGTGTTCACACTGTCTACTCCATGGGGTAGAATTTCTTAACCTAGCTGCATGGTGCTGGTGGGTAAAACTTTCTGAAGAGCATAGCAAATCAAACAACACCAGTAATGTGAGAGGACGGATGCAAATCCTCACAACGTACAATTTTTCAAGGCAGCTGAAGACATAACTTCAGATGTCATTGCTGTCTATGCCAGCATGGGAGGGTGAGCACTGGTCCATGCTCCCAGATCTTCCCAAGCTTTGAGGTGGACTCTCTTGTGTGTAAATAGCAATTAATAGCACAGATGTGTGTGGCCAAGGTGAGCTATGTTTGAAGTTCCGGTGAACAGCCAACACTGCTACTGGCCTGAATTACTACTGCTCAGTATTTTGTGTTGGTATTTCTACCAGCACAGAAGGGATTCTGTATGATATTGCAAAGTGGAAGAGTAATATTTACAATTTTTCCTTGGCATGTATATCTCTGTAAGGTCCACAACAGCAAAGAATTCAGCTGCACCACCACAACACTTGCTTTAGATCTGGTGTACCCAGCTTTCACACAGACCCTGCACTGTGTTGGAATTTTAAACTCAGCTCACTCTTTTTTTTTCTCTACTTTTGTCTTCTAAAACTATCTAGATCACCAGTTGCTCAAAGGAAAGACACACAGAAGGGTACTTCAAATTTACTGGAATGTACTGAAAATGTTTCCTAAACTGTTATTGTTTTGCTACATTGAACCCATCCCTCCAGTGACTGCTCTGAGTGGATGATTGGAAACCACACAAAAGCAGGCATTGCTTCAGACAGAATTTAGTCTGTGAGTACTCAAGCAGTCATGAGTCCCTCATCTTCCCCAATTTCCCACACAGGTGAGATTTCAAGCAACCTGCACACAGCATTGCAACAAAAATCATAGAAGGCAGTCCACAGGCTCCAGCTGTCAGTTGGGAGAGCTGGCTTGTCAGCAGCTAACCTAGAATTTTACTGTCATTAAGTACCAATCGGTCCAGCAAGATGCAGAAGGCATACTGAAGCATTCTGTTTGTTGTTGCAATTGCTGATATAAATTGGCTAAACCTCTAATTACCCAAATCTTGGGACTAATAATTTACATACTCTATTTTCCACTCAGTAAAATTTATTTGAGACCCAGAGGAGCACAAGCTCTAGCTACTTAAATGCCAATTTTGAAAGCCAGAGGCTAACTACAAGTACTTCAGCATATGTGCGGGGGTGTCAGAAGCACTCGGGCTCAGCCTTCAGCTGGCTACGCTGACTTTGCAATTTAGCCTAGAGCTTATCTCCTGGTTTTGACAGAAGAGACAAAATTTATGATCTGTCCTAGTGACATTGGAAACATCCTCATGAACATGTCTCAGTTGTTTTGTTAGCTTTGCAAATTCATGGCTGAAAAGATCAGGTCTCACCTTGAAGAAAGACCTGAACAGATCACATTTCAAGGTTCTGTAAAAATACTGAGAGAGTAATCATATTTTTTACAAGAGACTTTAGGCAGGCTATTCTGCAGAGATAGGTAGGATATTCTCAGGTGGTGGGACAGGTGGTGAGAGATGCTAGTTGTATTGATCAAAGATACTGTGACAGAGAAAACCAACAGAACGGTCTCTGCCTGACCTGTGTTCCTTCCTCCTTAATCTAAACCACCAGCATCGCTACATTTGGTATTCAGATATGAATGTTTATTGACTCTGACATGATTACGAGAAAGGGAATGGTTTAAGATGTGACCTTCGCTACAAAGGCTGCTGGGTAGTTCAGTCTCAGAGATCCATCATTTGTGCTTTTAAGCCTCAGCCACGCTGCAACTCACAGTGAGGCAACTCAATGAATCAAATGAAAACAAAATCAGAGTGCAGAGAGGATCATTAATATCAACTTGTTTCCCTTTACAGTGGCATGATTAACATTTTTACATAAACATGCATTTGTTGACATATTCTAAAAAACGTAAGAAAATTATCTGCTGAGTGGGTGGTAAGCTGTGCTGTGCAGAGGGGTGGCAAAATACAATAACCACATGTTGTTCATTTGCTCATCTTGTCCTTGCCCTTAATTGTAGTGAGGGAATTGTTTCATGTACCATCTATCATGGCATTCCTATTGGCAGGGAACAAATTAAAAAATACCACTGCCAACAGTTTTTCACCATTACTGCAATATAAATATCTAATATGCTTTCATGGGAGGTTTGGGGGTGTGATGCCCCATGCACATAAAAGCGAGTGGGTGTATGTCATTGAAATTACTCTGGTAATCTGATAGGATTTTGGTCTCAGTGGTTCCTGGACTACAATAGCATCACAGTCTCAGCTTCTACCTACGCTTTCTGCCCAACAAGTCAGACATTTCTTGAATCCACCTCCTATCTTCCCAGATTAAAATTTCTTGCAACACTCTGAAAAGAACATGTATCAAACAGTAGATGTGGTTTTCTGCAGAGGGACTCTGCAATGTTTGCTGATTTTTTTCTGAATATATGATACTGGGTTTCCTGCTCTGCTTCCAGCTTCCAAACCATGAGAAAATTCAATACAGTTGAATATTTATGACTTTTCTATATAAAAAAGTTCTGGAGCTGACACAGTTATGAACAGGAAGAGGCAGTCTGTAAAACTGAAGGTGGAGGAAAGGTCTTTTCACTGCTATTAAATTCCAGCCTATGCAAACACTAGCGATATTGGAAATCAATAGCAAAACCCCCATAAACTTTGATGGGAGAACAATTAGGTCACTCTTGGTTGTCTTTGAATTCCCATACTGGGTATGTCTATTGTTTCTTGTCTGGCATTGCCTTGAGAAACCAACTGGCTTTTTTTTCCTTTGTTCTGTGTTGCTTACATACATTAACTGCAGTAATTCTTATACTAAAGCCTATTTGTAATGGTTGGGTAACTTTTAAATTGTATGAAACTTCTGTCCTGGCCCTACTGTGGGTCAAAAGACTGCTAGCACAGCAAAGTGTTCATGTAGCATCTTGCACAGAGTTAATAAGCACAGTTATTTGAACCTTACTGTGCTTTCCTGTCTGATTATTGTGAAAAGAAAGATAATAGCAGTTTGCCATGAAGATATGAAATAACCCTCCTTTGAGGCACTCCTATTGCTATCTAGTGCTGAATTGCACCCACTTATGGTATCCCCACAAGTTCCTCGGGTCTGAATAAGAATTGGACCAAGGGTTGTGGATTCGCTCATCTGCTGCAAAGCAGAGGGTGTGCACTAGGGCAGATGCCAGAGGCTGTGCTGTGTTAGCATAAGTACTCCTGCACTGTGAGTTGGTCTGGGGAACTGAAAGAGCTGACAACAATTTTATTTTATTTTATATTTTATTTTTTTATTTTTTATTTGTTCAAATTTTGTTCTGAGCTGGATCTGCCTGTTCCCCTGATTACCCTGCAGCCAGATGATCACTGATGACAGAGTGGGGTGTTTGGTGAGGTGGAAAGGAAGGTGGGCTCACCCTCTTCCACAGCAGCCCTAAAGCTGAAGTAAGGTTTATCAAGGGTGTAGGAGTCCGGGCACCTCATGGAAGAGTGCAGGAGGACCCTGGTCCCCAGTGGAGTGGCCCCAGCTGAAGAGCACTGTGCTGGGCAGGGCAGCAGAGGCTGCACAGCAGCTGCTTGGGGTGAGGAGGCTCTTGCCTGCTTGGGCTCCTCCCCTGGTAGTGGGTGAGAGCTGGGAGCTCATATTCTCAGCTGGCCTAACTTGGGACAAAATCACTACATTCAGAGGAGTTGCCCCACATCAGTGAGCTGAAGATACACCTCTTTATGGCTGAGGGAAACCCAGCACTGCTGAGCAGCAGGGGGAAGCATGTGAGGGAGGAGTGGTGGCCACTTTTGCATGGGCAAAAGGCACATTTTTACACGTGGGGTTCCCCTGATCTAACTGGGTCCTCTGAGCAGAGGAAGCTTTCATCTGTTGGCAAGGCAAGGCTTGGTTGTTTCTATGGGTGCTGCTCCATGGAAGTGAGACTGAATGTGGGTAGGCTGCTGGGCTCTCGTCTCTCTAATGTGCATGTATTTATTGTTTTCCTTTGTGCCTTGGGTTTCTCTCATGCCCTGGGTGTTTTTTAAAGCTCACACAAAGCCTTGGTCTGGCACTGCCGTGGCATTAGGAAAGAAGATAAGAGAAGTTCCTGTTTGAAGACAGAGATACTGATAAATGCATCTTGGTGGGTTTTTTCTGCACAACATCCTCTTTCTGTGTGCTTGTCTGGAGAAGCTGTTCTTCACTTCTCCTCTAAAAATGCTTTTGTGCAGCACTGCTGATGCAGAATGGTTGCCATGTCCCCTGCAGAGGGGACTGATTGATCCCTACATATACACATATATAATCTGTTGAGTGATCCTTCAGAATAAGAGGCACACTTTGCAGAAGTAAATTATTATTACTATTGTACCATTACGTCACTCCTTTGGAACAGGGCCATTTTCCCCCCACAAACTATCAGCATTCCCTGCTAGACAAATAGTAGTGCAGATACTCTCGGTATGAGTCACTGGACTGCTGCAATAGAAAGGCAGCTCATCCTGAGATAAGAAGCACATTGCTAGTGCAATGTGTCTAGTCACCACTGACTCAGAAACTGGAATACCAAGGTTGCTTTTGAGTCTACATTGGTATGAATGACTGTCACTATGCTGCCTTTGCTCGCCTGAGATTTTCACTTCTGATGATGTCAAAGCTGAACCTGTGTGTCTCCAGTGGACTCTGAATAAATACTCTAACTCACTATCCAAGTGTAAATAATTCCAGGGTAGGGGCTTCCAAAGTTGTGTTCATACAGACCCACCCCATGGGTGAAATGGCAACCTGAGAGTCATGCTACAAAAATTTATCTTGAAAGTTATACTTTTACACCTGGTTATATAAACAAGTGTTTGTCCTAGAGGTAAGTCCCAGTAATAGGACATCCCTGGCAGCAGCTTGGTGTTCTTACCCCTCAGAGATCCCTCAGTGTTCCCTGGAGCCTCCATTGAGTCCTGATAAAACCCAGAAGGAGTTAGTTACCTGCAGACCCATCATCAGTTGTCCAGATTTCTCAAGGATAAGCAAAACTCAAAAACCTATTTCTGGGCCTCATTCAAAGGCTTCACTGGCTTCTAGTAGTTTGCAAGCTTCTCTTTTGGAAGAATTCGAGGTGGGAAGGGGATTGTTCCTTAAGTAATCCTGTAGCAGTAATGTCTGCTTTAACACATATTGAGGAGTATCTTTAGATCTCAACTTCCTCCTGACTTTCAATGATCAGGGCTTTGGCTGTTGTTAATTTTCAGGTGCCTTTTGTACTTGGGAAAGCTGTGGATTGAGCTAAACCGGGAGAGCAAAGATGCTTGTCTGAGGGGTGCCTACCTTTTTCTCTGTATTCTCTTTAGTCACTGTGGTATATGGGAGGGTGCATTGTGTCCTGTAAAGGCAGGATTCAGTACAGTTCAATGTGCTGTGGTGTCTGAGCCATGGGTGGCAGTAAGTCATCCATGCCCAAAGGTCTTGGCAGACAGTGGTTTGAAGACTGACTGGTGGTACCTGTACATGTTTGCCTCCTTTGGGGTGTGATAAAGGACTACATCTCTACCTCTAGAGCTTTGTATGAGTATGAGGTGGAAATTACCACAATGTATAGAGCAAGCCTGTTCTGAGGAGTATGGCACACTGATTGTTGCCAGCAAAGCTGAGAGAAGGTGTGGAAAAGCTATTGAAAACCACATCTAGAAACCAGTGACAAATGTGAAACCTGCTTGCCTTTTACAAATTTGGCTGATTTCACTATCTTGATTTAAGAATCAGCAATAAAAAGAGAAGAGGCTAGACCTGCAAGGTGGCACAAGTCAGTGCAATTTCACTGAACTAAACAGAGCTGTGGCAGTGTACACCACTGAGCCATCCAGTTCAAGGCCTTAAAAGCTTAAAGTTGATGGATATTCCTTGCTGATGGCTGATTATTATTGGTACATTTTGGTACAAGGCCTCTGAAGTGCAATACTCTATCAATTCAGCACATTACATGAGCCTCAGGCTTACTTTACCTCAAATATTTTTGGGCACCAGAATTCACTCTCATTTTACAGTGAGGTAAGTCTGGAATAAAGCCACAACACACTGGCAGCACTCATACAGGTATGAATTTGTGCAGATAAGAATTGTATTTGTCCCAGTCTGAAAGTCCTTACTGGCTTGATAAGTTGGATGTTTTCCAGGGGTGTTTTATTTCTTTCTATTCTATTTCTTATTGCTCACTCACTACAGCAAAAGGACTAGCCACGCTTACAGTATATACAGATGTACATGCCTTGGCCTCAGATTCCCTGCAGGCAAATGATGATAAAAGTAGAGGAAAAGAAAGATGGCTTTTAGAGAATGACCTTAGGAAATAAAATCTGCAAAAATAGTTGCTGTGCCTCGTATTTCATCTGTGAATACCCAGGGAAATTAATTGAAATGCAAGTGGGAAATGCATCCATACCTTTGGGTAGAAGAAACTGAGTACTATTTTGCACAGCAGCTGGTTCTTTGGGACCAGTGTATCCATGGGTTTCTTCATTGAAAGGGGAAAGAGGTCATTGCTGGAAGATATTTTAAATGAAATAGCAAATGTGCAGTAACTCTTTTATTGCCTAATAGTCCTTGCTTTTCTTATTGCCTGTCAGATCTCCCCTTGGCTTCAGAAGCAAGTATCTTCTGAGGTCAGGCTCCATCACACAGTAGCCGGGTTGTTTGTTTTGTTAACTATTTTCAAGATTTACTTCTTCTTTTTCTTTTTGAGAAATACATTTACAGGGTATTTGGCCTGTTTGCCTTTGGCATTGATTCTGAATGGTATTTGACCTAGCAGGTTGGTTGAATTATTGGATATTTATATAAAGAATCATTGTTTGTTTCATTAGTTCCACAGCTAACATTGGGATCCTGGAGAAAACCTATTGTTGCCTTTGGGTGTTTCTTCCAGAATGTTTTTATGCATACAATTTCTGAGATTCTCCTTGTCAAAAAGGAGAAATTGAAAAGTGAAAAAACTACTGACAGAAACCTAGAAGAACATTCAGTTTGGAAACTTGCTTTTTATTTTAGGAGCACAGTTGTTCAATGCAGTTTAGCTGCGCACACAGGGAGATAATTTTGTCTTGCACTTAGCAATGGAGGCAGAGACACCATCACTTTCCTGTGCTCCCTTTGATCCCTGGTGTCACTTGAAAATTTCTAATTTCTGCAAGGGCTGCCATTTTCTGACTGCCATTTCTTGCTGAAGGTTATTTGGCAAAAGCACATTTGAACCATATGGAAACTTTAGCTTTTTCAGAAGGTGAAGAGGCAGAGCCTGAAAGTCATGTTGAGGAATATTGAAAGTCAGAGAGGGAGAAATAGTAGACAGTAAACGAAAGCCTTTTCTGATCTTCTCTTTTAGGTTGTTTTTAGTTACCTTGATATAATCTTACTTGCCACTGGTCATAGAGATTTGACATACAGCTCGTCATCTTTGAATTCAAGTCACTTTACTTGTGTCTATAGGAAAGTAAATTCCATCTTCTAGGGAGTCAATCTCAACATGTGCTGGGATATGAGAAATCAATAGAGATAGTTCATAAATTATGCTAGGAGAGAGCTACTCTGAACAGGCATCTCTGAGTAACCTTAAGTTCTCTTTAAAGTCAAAGAAGTGTTTGCCTTTCATGTATCCAAAACTGGTTAGATGACTCATTCCCTAAAACTATTGATTTCTCTCCAAAGCTTATGAAGAGAACCTAGCTTAGCTTAGCTCAGTTGTAAATGTATGTTGACAGATGCCTTAAGGTCTGGTGAATCCCACTCTTGATAGCTCTAAGGATGCAAAGGGGAGATGAGGATACTTACAGTTTGTAGGAAGTGCCAATGCCAGATTTAGAGCAAGGGAATAGCTGTTGAAATTAGATACAACTGACAAATCAGCCTTAATTCAGCAAATTGCTAGTAACATCACACTCAGCACAAAAAGAACATGATGTTTCCTGTTCT
Organism: Acanthisitta chloris; assembly: GCF_000695815.1. NCBI lineage: Eukaryota > Metazoa > Chordata > Aves > Passeriformes > Acanthisittidae > Acanthisitta > Acanthisitta chloris. The sequence goes on along the minus strand of NW_008674116.1, from coordinate 21,309 downwards.
CTGTGGGCTTTTTTAGACATGGAAAAAAACCTGATAGAGCATAAAATTGTCACAGAAGACTGCATATGGCTGATGCCTTATATAGGTTTAAAGGAGATTCCCATGACCACATTTGACCCTCCTTTTTTTTAAACCACAATCAGCATCCATATAGTTGTTCACCTATTTAATATCATGTGCTTTGCACATGATGAAGGTGCTGAGTTATGTTAAAATTGGCAGGATGCAAGTTAATATCCTCAGCGAGGCAGGAGAAATAATAATAAGTTTTCCTTAAAATACGTGCCTTCACTTTAACAAACTTGGTTTAGGTATGGCACAAAACACTAATCAGAGTACTGAATAAAACAGTAATTTCAGTGAATACAGAAAGAGTACCAGAATGTGGTTTTTGAAATACACACTCTTGATGCAATTCTCTTGCTTAATACTTTCTGCTGGGAAATAAACATTGTTGTACATGGTTCGGTTTGCTAACAACTCATCCCATTTATTCACCCAAGTTTCATACAGTTTAGTTTTATTCTGAAGAAGGAAAATCTTAGCACATAAAGGATGAGCTGTAAGCTACTGTTTGACTACACAGCAAATCATACTATACCTCAAATAACAGATTATTTTTGTACTTATTGGTTCTTTATACTTCAGTGAAAACAGTAGATGACATGAATAGTTCTCCTGATTGATAGTCTGGGGCCAGAATGCCCAGAACCTTGTGGGATTGAGTGTCTAAGATCCCATCTGACAAGATTCATACCCACAATTAACATCAGGCTCTGTGCACAATCATTTTGACATCTCTGGAGACAGATGCCCAGCATACAGTTAAGAACTTGTAGAAGTCTTTGTTCAGCCAGAGTTTTAGCTTCCAGGTTGAGAAACGTGTATTGTAAAAGTAGCATTGAACCCTGCATAGGCTGGGTTATAGTTTGCATTCTGCTCTAGAAAAGTCTTACTTCACTTGGGAAAATATCTCAGAAGGAAAGTGTACTCTTTGACTCAGTTGAGGAATTTGAATGCCCAGGATAAAATGTACTCAAAATACAATAGACACTTCTATAAAAGCTTTGAATTAAAGTAGGAATAACTCACACATAGGAATCAACTGAGTCAGGTAGCAATGTTCATTTGCTGTGAAGTACTTTCCTACAATTTTCCTAATACTTCTGCTGAATTTTCTCTAGCCAGCAGGTGACACAGAAAAATGCTTTCAAAAGGTCCCAGTTTGAATCGAGTACATAAATTAAAGCCAGGCATATATTTACCTGATTTACACATGACTTATCCACCTTTAAGCAGATAGTGAGACAAAGCACTCAGACCCCAAATAAAAAATAAAATACTCATCATAGGTAGAGTGATTTCAAGTTGTTGGAAGTAGTAAGTAGAAGGTAGTTTTATCTACTGTTATGGAGAAACTCTTGGAACCAATTGTCCAAAGCCTTTGTTGTAACCACATTACACTATTATTTTCTCTCAGGGTGGTAATGAGGATGAATTAGGCAATAATGCAAATCTCTTTGAAAATGAAAAATAACACATAAGATCATTGTTTCTGTGCCCTTTGGGTGCAAAGGCTAAAATGAAGATCTAAGTTTTCTTCTTCTTTCCAGTAGCCTGTTTCTTTGCACCCTTAGTTTTATGATTTCCTCAAGCTCATAAATCTCATAAAAGTGCTAAGGATTGTAAGGAGAGAAAAATCATTCTATCAGTTGAGTTTACATCATTCCTCCTTGTTGCCCTTGTGTTCAATTATTTTCATCCTTAATGGTCTTGTTTTTCCTGTATATAAATCAAGCCACATGGACATGCAAAATTAAGTAAAGGAAAATCAGCTGCTTGCTTTATTGCCTCATGAGCTTGGGCTACAGAGGTATTTGAAGCTATGAGTATCCAAGGAAAAGTACCTGAAAAAGAGTTATCTTTTTGTGCAAAATTTTCTGGGTTCTGTCTGCACCTTCTCACCTGCATATTTAAAAAGAGGGAGAATGTGATCTTCTTGTGTTGGCCTGGATATCAGTGGGTACCTTGACCATGCCAGAGGTAGCTGAGAGATTTTAGGCAAAGTTCCTTAACCTCTGTGTCTCTTTCACATACAATACTTGCCTTTTAAAAGGTCCTCATGTTTCGCACCAATAAGACCTCGTATTTGGAGCTACAATTATTTTGCTGTTGCATTTTCATAAGAAACTTAATGGACAGTTCTGGAGAGAAGGAAGATCTTAATTTATCTCTTTTCCACACGAGTTTTCTACTCAGTAAGTTGGAGTGTAAAGTTCTGCTTTTTGAGCAAATGCATATCATTGCTTGAAAGAGCTAGCAGGTTTTCCTACTCCTTTCCATTTTACCAACTGGAATAGTGTTTCAAACTTAGCATGAACTGTTGGTATGCTTCCCAGTTCCTTCATTTGAACAAGCCTGATGGTGTTGCCTACTCAGTTGATTGTAAGCTTTTCCCAACCCATTTCCTTTTCTTGTACATTTAAAAGAACTAGAAAGAACAGGATCCTGATTCTGGTGGAAACCCTTGGGCATTACTACATTAAAATCACAAATAAATGTTCAACTGCTGCCACCCCTCAGGCCACAACAGAGTAGGTCAAATACTTGAACCAAGGTAGGAAATGCTAAACGACATGTTGATTTGGAAACTGTATTTGATAGTCTCAAAACATAGGACTGCATTTCAGCTGGTATAAGTCATAACATGCTGATTTAACTATTACTATCCATTTAGATTGTAATGGTCTGGAATGAATACGACAGCTAAAGATTTTTCTACTATAGATCATGCCTCTTCTACATGATTTGTAAAAGACAACGATTAGAAGGGAGGAAGGGCAGAGACCATAAAATAACATGGGCATGAGAAATCAAAGCATGCATCTCAGAGGGAAAAGGGAAGCTGCAGGGACTCAAGATTAGTGCTCAGGTTTGGGACAGTCTAATTAGAGGAAGACAAAATGACGACTGTTTGCCTTCATGCAAATCAATTGGATATTTTGTATACAGAGGTCTTGACAGCAGCACTCTGGGTCAAAGAGTACTTGTGTGTTTTCTAATGATTTTTAAGAAAGGAATGCTTTTTATGGGGGGCATTAGTAGTGCCTAGCTATCATTGCATGCAGTTCTCTTGGGAAGCTCACTCAGCTTTGTCACTCACTGGCTTTGATTTGCCTTGCTTGGTTTGTTTCTTTTAATTCTTCCATTTTCCTTTCTCTGTTGGGGTGAACTTTCTGCTTCTGGGTTCATTTTACTGCTCTTTTATTTATTCACAGAAAGCTGTGATGCTGGTCACATATGTGCAGGCTTCCATGACCCATCCTGGGATTTTGGTTTTGATCACCACTTTCCACTATCCACACCCCCCCATCCTCTTAAGTGATCATTCGACAGTGTCAGGGAGCACCAGTTGTGACAGCAATTTCTGCAACTTGACCATTTATCTACTTTGTATTGGATTGACACTACCAGTTTATTTAGGACAGATCTGCATATAGGCATGCAGCAGTAAAAATATGTTGAGTTTATTGTTGTGGAGTTGTGACACTGGATAAAAGAACCTGTATGCCCATATGGTCATCCATACCACTCTCCTTTGACTGAGAGCTGCTGATACTGTCAGCACCTGGGAGGCTGACTTACAATGTTCTTTCCATACTTTGCTGCCACACTGGTTATTTACTGCGACAACAAAGTTCTGTGGATAAAACACTGGGCTGAGATCCAAGAAAGACGAAGCAACTCTTGCCTTGGCCACAGATGTTCCTTCTGATCTTGGAGAAGGATATGTAAAATCCTTAGAAAACCCCAAATATAAACATACTGACTAACAGAATATCCACTTGCACTTCCATGAAAATCCTTGCCAGTCTTGGTGGGATTTTTTCTCTTTTTTGAAACTGAACCTAGTGCTTACAGCAACTTTTATTTGTTTAAATCTGCAGAATTGCAGAGTGCAATATTCAGAGCTGGGAAAAAAGGTTAAATTCAAATAAACCTCAGGATTTAATTTTTGGCTACAAGACAGACTGAGCTGAAACTTAATTGCATCCTTGGAAGCTAATGTAATGACCATTTGCACTGTGGGGGCATACTAGGGAGTTTTTTCCATTCACAGCTTTCTTTTCTAATATATATTCAAATGTAAGAGCAACTTCTCACTTTAGAAGTACATCCAGAGATAAATCCTATTTCACCAGTGCAGTAACAGAGCCGAGTCTGGGGAGTGAGGAGTTACACTTGCATTTCTCCATTTGCTGCTTTTGAAGGTGTCACCTTCACAGAAAGCATCAATCTGTTCCACACTGCAAAGGCCAGAATGGCCAGAATGGCCTTTGCTACCTGCAAAACACACCACACTTCTGCCAGTCCCCCATTTCTGTACTAATTAAAGTTCTTGGCACTGATTCTTTAATTGCACAGGTGAAATTTGAATAAAAATGGATGTCTCAGTAGTTCCAATCTGACTGACTTAGCCAACAACAGTATTCCCTCGATTTTTGAAAGTGCTCAATGTCCTTTATACTCATTAATGAAAGAGCCATTTTTATATAAGCACTCTTCAATTAGAAAGCACAGTCATAGGGTGAGGATTGTCTGTGTTTTTCTGAGTATTTGGCCAGAGACATACATAAAAAAGTCATCTGCCTGAGTGACAAGGAAAGCAACACCCCTCATATACTTAGTTTATACTTTTGATGGTGTGGCTGGGAGGGCATGTATATAGAGTGGCACACTAATGATTTGCATCAGTAACTTAACTCACGGGCTCTGCAAAGGCCCTGAAGTTTTTGTAGTGTAAACAGATTCTGTAGGTGGATGCCTGGCTGCAAAGAGCTTTTGAAAAGTGCTCTGTAGGCAAGAATAGCTTCATGCTGGCACACCTCAAGTCAGTGATTTTACACTAAGCATTGGCTTGGATTTTTAAATGTTGTAGGTCTTCAGCCTCTGTATCTCCAGGAACCAAGGATGGAGTAAAGGGCAATGAGCAAAGGTGCCCTTAGTCACCCAGTAGCCTGTAGGGGGTAAGCAAAGAAAGCAGGCCTGGGGCATGCCCATGTGGATGTTGAAGTGATGCCAGGGACTCACTGATTTCATTATGATTTACTGTGCTGAGGAGCAAATAGGTCCCCATTCAATCTTTCTCTCCTGCCTTCCCCCTTATTTCCCTTTTTCCCTTCCTTTTTTTCCTTATTCTCACAAGTTGCTTCTTCCCTCTGCCTGTATCTTCATCTGCTAAAAATCTGCTTGCCTCATGATGGTATCTCTTGGCAAGTCTATGTGAACAGCATAGTTGCCAGAGTACAGACCCAAAACTTGGCCTTACAAAGTGCTCCTTGGGTTTGTACTCCACGCCTATGAACACTTGTAATGCCATTGCAGCTTGTCACCCCAGTGAGCAGAATTAAGCAGGGAATGTGAAGATGCTCCCTCGTCTATTCTCTGCAGCTGTGTTTGCACAGAGTTAAAACATGTCCATTTTTTCTGCTTTTATCTCTTCATCATGTATGATAATCCCATCTGCCCGATGATTTATTTCTCTGCATTGAAGGAAATTACCATTGTTTATGAATTCTGATTTGCAGAGACCAAAGAGCTGAATCCAAAGGATCTCCATACAGAAATTAACATTTGCATCAAAAGTCAAGGGAAATGATCAGACAAATAATCTGTCTCTGTCCACCATGTCCGTTTTGCTTTGAGAAGACCAGATAATCACACACACAGTTATATGGCTAACCATAGTCCTTTGACTTCAAATTGGACTAAGATCCTAATTTCTACAGACTTATTTTAGGTTAAGAGTAATTAATTTCTTTGCTGTCATGCAAAATAAGCTATAAATTATTAGTGAAAGACTTACTGAAGGCAGATGGAAGTCCTAAGCCTTCTCTTCAATTCTGATCAGAGGAAATAAGAGCAACACAGGCTAAAAAAAAAAGAAACCAAAAAAGGAAAACAATCAAAGAGCTGCTCTTGAGAGCTACAGATCCCATTTTGATAAGATTGCATTTTACATGGATATGTGCATGTTTCTTTTTCAACTGCTGATACATTTATTTCATATTTTTCAAAAAATGTTGTTCTCCAGGTAACTCCACCTGAAACATTGGAAATATCTTTGTCCCATAGTGAGGAAGAGCCTTAACTCCTTGGGAACTGGTGGCTCACAGCCCATGGGTGCATCTCACCTGGAACAGATAAGCCTACTGCACTTACTCCTTTTATTTCTGCCCTGATGATGCTGACATGACAGTTCCATGCATTGTATTTTAATGAAGAGAGGTCAGTTTTTATTGTCATCTTAAATATAGTTAAAATTCTGATTGAACATTTGAATACCCATTTAAGACCTGTTTTTGAAAGTAAAGAAAATTTCACAGCCTCGATTTCTACTGTTTCTACACTTTCTTTTATGAAAGTGTCAGTCTCTGACTTGTAGAGCAATTATTGCAGTGACACTGACACCTGTATATTGGTGCTATTAACACTTTCATTTCATGACCTCTAGATAAGAGCTGGCTTTTGGTAATCCTTTGGTTGAGTTATTTTCCTCAGGATGTGCCTGCAACGCAAAGATAAACAAACCATAGGATTTCTGGCTTTTTAAACCTGAAATTAAAACTGTAGTTTTCTTTATATGTGACACATTCAGTGCACCTCAGTTTTCAGTAGAAGCTGCATTTGTTACAGGTCTTATTTAATGTATGGTGTCTGCAGAGAGACACAGAGGACTAGAATAGTTCATATTAAATTCCTGCAGGAAATTCCTCTTTAAAATACAAGAATCAGTTCAGATTGTTGTAGTAGGTATATAATTTGGCAATGGCACTTTCTAACTGGCTAGCTCTATGAATTTGTGGTCTGTCAGTCAGAACTGGGAGGGAGAAGTTAGTCGAAAGACTGCCATGAGGTTCATTGGCATTTTCATCACTAAAATGGCACAGTTATACGTAAGAATATATATTATTGCTGCTCAATACAAGCAGCTGTCCTGGAGGGGAGCAGAAGAAAGCCCTGTGAAACTTCCAAACATGAAAGAATTTCTCAGTGTCTCAAGGACACTAGTAAAACTATAGCTACAGTCCTCTCAAAAGCTAATTGAAAAAACAACTTTGCATTTCACTAAGCATGTTGCTTTAAATGGTTGCTTTAATCTGACATAAACTTGTGCTACCATTTGTGCTGCCATTTGTGCTGCCATAGGGTCACATTCCACCTCGTAACCCCTACTGACCACCTGTGCCTTCTGCTGCCTCTTTTATGGTGACACGAACATTGATATGATTCATGATGAATCAGATGGGAGAACAGATGGAACTGAAAAGTGCCTCACCTGAAAGTACAATCTGCTGGGTCACTTGCATGTGCTTGCCCAACACTGGTGTTGGTACAAGGAAGGCATTGAGAACAAGGAAACAGATGAAGAAACTGACTGGTCTTGGCCTTGGTTCTGCATTGCAGAGATTAAAGGAAGTGCACCTCTATCACAAATATTCTCAGAAAGAGCTTAACCAGTCCCGCTGCAGAGAGCAGTTTGAGTACAGGCTTGGTTTGTCTAGTCTGAAGAGTGAGGGAGGAAGAGACAAGGATCCTCAAGTCCTGACTCTCATGCCAGTTCATGACTCAGATACACAGAGGTGTACCAGGATCAGACCTTCTCATGATGCTCATCATGATTTTCAGTAAGTGCTTATTTCATTCTGAATCAGAAGCAACCCTTTCATAGTCAGCAGAGTTATGCTATGGTAAAACCAGCATGACAGGACTATCAGGTCTTATGTTGATAATTATCCAGTTTATTCACTTTGAGCATTACCAACCATTTTAGCAATGCTTTCCACATCTTTCCGATGTGTTGTTATCTTGTCTGGCAGACTGGGGTTGTTTGATTTTTCCCTGATGCCAACCATTGGGCTCAACAATCCCTTTTGTGGCATTGTTTGAGGAACAGAGGGCAGCCAGTGCTGCAGGGTGGGTTGGCAGACTCCCTCATAAGTAGTCAGGGAGAATATATAGATGATTCTCACCCTCTACTCTGCTCTTGTGAGACCCCACCTGGAACACTGTGTGCAGTTCTGGTGCCCTAAACGTAAGGACATGGAACTGTTGGAGCAAGTCCAGAGGAGGCCACAAACTTGTTAAGAGGACACAAGCATCTCCCCTATGAATGCAGGCTGAGGAAGTTGGGGCTGTTCAGCCTGGAGATGAGAAGGTTGCATGGAAACCTCATAGCACCTTTCAGTACCTGAAGGTGGCCTACAGGGAAGCCAGCGAAGGACTCTGTTAGAAGCTGCAGTGTGACAGGACAAGGTGCAATGGGTACAAACTGAAAGAGGGGAAATTTAGGTTAGATATTAGGAAAAAGTTTTTTTCCTGTGAAGGTGGTGAGATGCTGGCACAGGTTGCCCGGGGAGGCTGTGGCCGCCCCAACCCTGGCAGTGTTCAAGGCCAGGCTGGATGAGGCCTTGGGCAACCTGGTTGAGTGGAGAGGTGTCCCTGCCCATGGCATGGGAGTTGGGAGTAGATGACCTCTAAGGTCCATTCCAACCCCCAAAATTCTAAGATTCTATGATGCCTTAACCATGCTACGGAAGAGAAGGCCTGATGCTCACTCCCCTGCTCTGACAGGCACTCCAGTGAAAGTCACTTAATGTCGTCACATCTGAGTTGTCCTTTTGAACTCCAATTTCACTAGTTTGAAAATGGTTTCTGGAGTAATTAGTTGGTCTCTCCTGTTCAAATTTTCAAATCAAACAGTTGACAACACACACACATACAACCACAAATACATGTGTGCTTTTTCATTGCTATTAATAATTTTTTTAAAATATCCTGGGTAGACTGCAGTTTATGAACCTACATAAAGTAGCATAAAAAGAGGATAAATTAGTAGACCTAGTATAAATCTCTTTTTCAGAAAAGTACATTCCTTCATGCTGAGAGCTGCTGAAATGACAAGTTTTGATAAGCTTGCATCTACAATTGTTATTTTTTTAATATGTCGTCCTCTTTCCACAGTACTGGTTGTGTGGTTTATTTAACAAAATGTAGCATATACACATTATTCTCCACTCCTTGCAGCCTCCTGGCAAAAGAGTCAGTGTTCATCTCAAAAAATTCAGAGGTGTATAATCAGAGTCGCTCGAGGGTTTTAGTCAACTTTTTTGAGAGTTCATTGAACAAATATTTTTTTTACCTAGAGGGACCATCAGATGCAACATAGCAGATGTCCAGATATCAGTGTCATCTGCTGCCTTGCCTCAGAATATTTATGGACAAAATACAGTGCCTAGCTTTTTCTTAACTTTTCCTTTTTTGGGAAGCTTAAGCTACATGAGACGATTGTACCCACCATAGCTTCTTGCTGCCAGATGACTGAAAAAGAAAAGCTGAAGCTAAATTTGGGTGTGCTCTCTCTTTTGGAATACATTTAGTATGCGGTGCCTTTTCTTTCTCAATTCAAGCATAGCTTCTAAAGCATATCTGTGAATCACTCTTAAAAGCATCAGCCGTGGCCGTTTCAAAGCATTGCCTGCTTAACAAATTCAAAGCAGATTGACCTGTTTCCCTATGCTGAAGCAGTTTAACTGACTTGTTAATTTTAGAGTATGTTTTCAGACAGTAGCTTTCTTACTTCTAGAGCCTGATGGATCTGATTTTGATGCCCTCAAGTCAGCAATAATTTATCCTACATATACTAACATACCATTAAGTATGAATAAGAGTATCACTGTCAAGCCTTACGTAACCTTGTTTCAGGCTCACTCAGTACACTTTATTCTGTTCTTTCCCCATTCTCATTTCTGTATTCCCTTTTGATTTTCTGATAGTCTTGCCAGTTGTTTCAACAGCACATCCTGTCCTCTAGAACTTTCTGTTACTGCTCTACGTCTTTCCAAATCATTCCAGATGGGATCTTATAGTAGCTAAACCTGTTGTCAGTCAGGTGTAATATTTAGGTACTATTAGAGAAGCAATATATGTCGGTTTTACATCACCTTGAGGTTCCTCAGTGCTTGTTGATCTTCCTGTGTCCAGAGCCTACAGATTTGAGGCTGGCAGTGAGTTGCAGGAGGTTGCTTATGCAGATGCACTATGATAGAAATAGCCAAGAAACTATTTTAGCTACTGAAAACAACATAACTTAAAATAAATAAATAAATAAAGCAGGGTGAGGCATTGGAGACCTGCATCCAGCTCTCAGCTGTGTCAAGGATTAGCTGTCACCTTGAACATGCCCTTTACTTATCTTCTGTTACTATTTCCATCTGTAACATAGGGAGACTATGTTTCAACTCCTCACGGAATAATTGTGAAAGTAAATCCAAGAAAACATTAAAATACAATTCTAATAAGTAATAATGCTGGTAATGCAATAATGAACGGTGTGGAACAGAAGTTCCTGTTTCAACACAGGGCCAGGTTTATTCCAATTTCTTTTTACAGTATTTTTTACTTCTCTAGAGATGTTCCTGGTTTCCTAATTAAATAGTTTAATAAAGAGAACTTTCCTCTGCCAATGTATTGGAACCCAACAATAGAGCACAAGTGGTTCATGAGTATCATCTGTTGGTCATGGATCTCTTGGGGTTTGACTTCAGGCAAAACATGTGTGTAACCATTTAAAGAAGACCATGATATGTAAATTAAAATTTGCATTTTTATGTCGTTGAAGATTCAAAACATTATCTCTGTCCTGTGCTTGATCCTATTCTAACTGGAGATGATGGGAACTTTGCTGCTAACTTCACATGGCCCTGGTCTGGGGTGAGTAAGCTAGTTGTGATATTTAAAGAAACATTGGCAGCTAGGTAATAACTTCCAGAGTACTGGGGAAGGCAAGTATGTTTTGTACCTTTCTGTCTGAAAACACAAGACTGACTAGTCCACACAGGCAGGGGCAGACTGCAGAAATTGATGTAGACATTAGGGGTTCACTAAGTCATTCTGCAAGGTTTCATTCCCCTAAGGGTGCTTTTGCCTTCCTCTACACTCCTTCCCAAAGGATCACTGCTAGTCCCCTGGAAACCTACCTCAGGGCCCCTGTTTGTGCTGGAATCCTTGATTTACCCCACTTTGATCACCACTTTTCTTCAGCACCCATCCTGCTTGCAGCAGCACTGCTTCCAGTACATAGTGCATCGCAGTCCTGCTGCAATGCTGCTGCTGTGCCCTTGCACTACAGGGCTACCAAGAGGTGGTGGTATTGCTGAGCAGCTTGCTGAGGAATAAGGAGAAGGTGCTCCGTGTCTTAAACATGACACTTGCCTGGTTGCTCATGAACCCAGCATTATGTTGTTTCCAAGAAGCTTCCCAACACACATAGGAAAAGAGCCCTGTAGTTCTGTCTTGGGGAGACGATCTCTGCTTATGAGGTGTTAGCACTGCCCTGCCCTGAGTGGAGTGCCTTGTGCCACACTTGTGAGTAAGGCTAGCCACCGTGTTTGACTTCCTCAGGAGCAGCCTGTGCAGAAAAGAGTGCTGGCTTCCACCTTTTCTTCACCACTGTGCAAATCAAGCCTGCACCTGGGTTGCCACATTGCATCCAGCAAAAGGAACTGTGCTCAAGGAGCTAGACAGAGATGGCATAGCTGAACCTGGGTTGCTATATTTAGCACTTAACCAGAGTGAGCCTCAGTTTGCATGAGAAAAGATGGATCTGCTCAGGACAGATTTAGGAGTGTGTACAGCAGCATTATCTCATGTTACTATGTCTTCATTATTTCAACAGTGGCCTGTTTCAACTGGCTGTAAGACAGCACTTTATGAGGCATTACACATAATTAAAATTAACTTTCAACTGCCAAAACAAACAACCAGACTAAATGCGTTTTCCTTTTTTTTTTTTTTTAGCTGTCCTGGTTCCTTTACTGATTGGTACAGTGGACCCTCAGGAAAGTTTTCCCAACCCTTCTCAAATTTGGAATAACCTGAAGTAAATAGCTGGTGATCACTCCTGCAGTATCCAGGCTTTGCTCCATCCACAATAAGAGCAGATGTAAAATGAGGTGAGAGTTCCTGTTTGGGGAAAAGTGAAAGGCACAGTGCAAAAACAAAAGCCGATTTACAGCTTTTCTATAACTCACCATGGAGTGACACTGTTTTGACAGGTGAGAGGCAGTATAGCCACTGGACTGAGGGACATATTTCTGGGTAGGCAGAATATCCCTTTGTAATGTGTGTGTCAAAAGGAAAGTAGGCCAGAGGAAGAAACAGTTCTCTCCTACTACAGTCATTCTTGCTCAACAAAACTTAGAAGATGGTATCTGCAGAAATACCAGCCTTTCAAAAGCAACAAGAATTAGATTACCTGAGTGTCACTACCTCATTTACTGAATCTGTGGAAAACTCTGGAAACCTGATCCACATGCCTGCTCATTTTTGGCTATTGTGCTAAAAGTAATTATATTATCAACCAACAAGTAAAACAGGCAAAACCCTGTTTGAATCCTACCATTCCACTGATCTATTTAATAGATGAATGACCTTTTCATTTCATCTGCATTTGACTTTTGAAATAGGGTAAAAGCAGTAAATCCATGAAAAGCAGGGATTGGAGATGTTCGCGCTGTTCTATGAGGTGCCATGCAAAGACCCACTTTTGACCAAGCTTGCACTAATAAATGCATGTGACTAAATATAGCTCTGCATGGACCTCTATGCCCTGAAAGCAGCACAGCCCTGTGACTGTTTTGCTACCAGACTTTACAGACCTACCCCTCAGCAGGGCTTGCTATTTTGGGAACAGCTCTGCCTGGCTGGCACAGCACTTCCCACCCTGACTCTCAGGCAGCCTCCCCAAGTTTAGGCCAACTCCATGGTGATTTGTAAATGTACCCAAGCTCTGAACAAGTGCGACCTTTTCATGCAAGGAAAAGAGAGGGAAAACAGCTATTACGTCTGGCATTTGGAAGCTGTATACCTTGCCTCGCTTTCCTCTCTGTCTACCATATTCTTGCTGTAAGACTCTGATAGGAAATGCACTGAGGAAAACTAAAAGATTCCTACTACACCCATAAGCTTTCAATCAGGCCAGAAGAGCAAGGTTATGCGATTTTCTGGCTGGTCCAGTTCTCCAATATCCAAAGTGGCAGGCTGTCAAATCAAGTAGTTCACATAAAATAAGCTTCTAGCAAAAAATGCAAAAAGCAACAGCAAAAAATGATAAAACTGAAGGGAAAAAGAAAAAACATGTCAATTTGTTCTTCAGTTTCTCAAATTCACAAGTAGTTAAAGATAAGTAACTACAACTGAAAATATCAAGGCTCAGCTAAGGCCTTGCTTGTCTGTCATAACCCTCCTGTGGTGCCCCACCAGTGCAACCAGCCAGCCTAGAGAACCTCTTTTCCAGGCCTGGCAGAGCAAGTGTCTCCTAGTGACAATCATTTTGCACACTCTGGCCACTTAAGTAGCTGAAACTGACACCAGCTAACTGAGCAATAAAGCCTCTGCTGCAATGTTCCCTCTTGGATTGACTACCCCAGGCTTTTACTGCTCAAGCCTGTTGTTGCCCCTACACAGAAGGTCTGCCCAGAATGGGCATGCAACTGAGCAAAGCTGCTGTGACCCTGGCTCTCCTGGGGTGCCAAGCCTTGCTGCTGGAGTTGTGCAAATAACTACTTGGTGCAGAGCTAAATCAGGGCTGAATCACTTATAACAAGCACACAGGAGATGGAATGTTTCTGCTGTGGCCTGCTTGTTGCGGAAGCAGAGTACTCAGTGAGTTCACAAATTTTAATGCAGTGTCAGAAGAAACATAAAGGTAATGTTGTACTACTCCAAGTGCCAGGTGAAGAGTCATAGCAAAAACAGCAAACCTTGCCAAACTGTTAGGTATCTCATCATAGATGAGTCAGAAACTCTTTGTTTCCTGCTATACCGTTACCAATTTAGCAGGCTGCAAAACGAGAAAATGGAGCTGTGGATGACAAAGAGGAGATAATTTGTGAAAAATGCCCACAGCTTGTGGGGTAGATAAAAGACAAGATACCACAATTAAACAGTATCAGGAGAGACACTATGTGGGTCAGGCTTTTCAAAATTTTGAGCAATTAAAATCCAAGTTATTATTCTTTTCACTAGTTGTTGATGAGCAGAAGCAGGTGTCTTCTCCAAAGACCACTAGTAGATACATCAGATACAAGCAGTGTCTGGCACCAAATAAAAGACAAACATTGAGGTTCTAGTGATCCTCAGTTTGCATCCTTTGTGAATTCCAGGGGGAGAAAGTATTTTCTGCTGGGAAAGTGTAGAAAACAGTGCTATCAGTGGGATGTCACAGCATGGAATAAGAGCAGAAGTTCAGAGGTTATTAGGAGGCCCAGGTTCAAGATTATTCACCTCTGCTTCCCTCATGTGAGCCAGAATTACCAGTGAAATGCCTTTCATGTGTTCACGATCCAACAGAGGCTTCATCATCTACCACACAACCCCAAAGATAAAGAGTTAAATACAGCTTTGGGCCATCTGTGAACCGTCAAAAGTAAGTGAATTTGCATTTTGATTACACTAGATATAGTTTGGTGAACTAAAACAAATTACTTTTGTAAGATTTGTGAATCCTCCTGTGAATTAAAATGTTCTTATTTCCACCCCAAATGGTGGTCAGCAGAGCAATGCTATGTAATAGGCCCACAAAGTAAGTGGTGATTGTTTCCTGTCATTCTGCTGTTTCAAATGGAATGCTTTAAAATGAGAACTGGGAGATGTGAGGTAGAATGGGAGCTTAGATTCTAATGGCACAATTTGAAAAGTAATGAAAACAGTTCAATAGCAACTTAACAAAGATCCTTGCTTGAGGAAGGCATCTCCCTGGGGTTCTTGACAGTATGGTATCTACATTCTACTGTATTTCAGGAAGGAATTTAAAATTATCTCAGAGGGAAAACAATTCAGAGAACAGCCATGATAATTATTATGAGAAGTGAAAAACAGATCATAGCAAAAACTGCTCATTGCTCTATCTATTTCCTTTATAAAAGAACTGATCGAGGAGTAACAGAGTTACTGCCTGTATGTACCAGCCCTGAGCACACAGCATGAATGAACTTTTCAGTGTAGTGGACAAAAGTATAACAAGATACATTAGCTGAAAGGCAGACAGTTCAAACTAGAAATGAGGCACACATTTTAACAGTGAAAGTAGTTGAAACAATATACCAAGGACTTCAGTGAATTTTCCATCAGTGAGAATATGTACAGAACAACTGGAAATTTTTCTAGAAGGCACAGAGTTGAAACAAAAATTAATTCATGGAAGTTCAATGGCATGTCATACACAGGAGGTCAGACTAGATTATCAAAAATGGACCTTTAGAGCTTTAAAGTCTGAGAATTAATGGAACATTGGAAAGGTATTAACAAATTTTCTTCCAGTAGAATGTCCTTAACAAAGATCAATTTTTTTTATCTATCAATGGATTTTCCATACTTCTCAGCACTCTTAAGTCTTTCCCAAATAAATTAGCTTGCTGTAGTGAGATCAGTAGAGATTTCATAGTGCCTTCTCTTTTTCAGCCTGCCTCAGCTATTGGAAGAACTATCTAGTCTAAATATGTACAATCTTTTATTCCATTTGAGAAACAGCCCACCCAATTATATCTCATTAAAACTTCTTAAAATGAAACATAGTAAAACTGCCAACTAAGAAATGACAAAACTTGAAAACTTCCTAAAAAATTAGCTCTGAACATTTTTCAATCAAGAGCTAAGTATTTTTACAAAATAATATTGTTTACAGTTTCTAATTTTAGATTTTTTCTGAGTTAATCAAGTGCAAAAGTTCTGGTCAGGTCATGTGGAAAATAATCTTTACATGCTTTAATAGCTCTGCTGATTTTCTTTCATCTTTCAAAACTTGTCATGTGCTAATGCCAAGTCTGGAAAATGTCAGTCCCAGAAAACAAGCTTGTCAAATTAATAGAAACCAAAAAAAAAAAAAAAAAAAAAAAGAGGAGTGGTCATGTTAAAAACTGAGCTCAGTGATAATTATAATGGAATTTTGGTGCATATTATCAGTTTGCCTGACCTAAGATGCAGACATTAAGAGACCTGCCAGCAGAAGTTGCCCTGGAGATGTGCTGAAGCAGCCTGTCTTTTGATGCCTAGACTGTCTTTTCTCCCTGGCTGACTTCATTCACATGCCTCATCATGTCAATTTACTCCAGTCCTTTTCCCTCCCTCCTCAGCAGTCAGATGTTGCAACCTACTTAGAGTGAGGAGATTCCCTTACTGGGTGAACTTTCTGTTACCTGGCAGGAAAAATTCCTTGGGAATGAATGCAGTCTCAGTATCTGTGAAACAGCTGAGGGATTAGAGATGTCTTTTCAAGGCACTGAAGGTTTCTGATAAAGAGCAGCAGCACTCTGCCAGAAGTGCAGAAGAGTACCGATCCCACAAAAGACTATGGAAGGTATTTTACAAGTAGAAGCTGAACATCCATGTTAGGTATCAGTTAATATTGACCTAGTCCCAGTGAAAAGTGATGTGTGCAATGGCTGCAAATTTCACAGGCTTTATGCAAGTCTACTCACACTGCTGCAGGTGGTTTATATGTTACCCAGCATGACAAGGCATAAAGAATTCAGACTGGGAATATCCATGGTACACTGAAATCAGCATGGTGCAAGAAAATACCACCTTTTTTCCTGCTTCTGTCTGCCTCTCTTCTTCTCATCCATACTCTTGAGGTTTTGTGTCCATTGAAAGACCATCAGGTGGAAGACATGGTAGAAATATATGGAGCCAGGCACGCTCCTGTCTCACTAGAAAGAAGCCACTTGGTGACTTTTCAAGAGCTTCTCAGCAGAGCCAAAGGCTACAGCTTCCTTGTTCTACTATAGTCTTATCCTTGGAGATACAGCAACTTCCAGGACACCCTGCCTTTGCTTTCTGCTACATTCAACTAGGGTGAGCCTAACTTATTGTCTGAAGTGCATTTCAGTGAATAAAATGAAAGAAAATAAAATAAAATGGCCTGTTACAACTTAAATAGTTTGGGAATTAGTAAAATATTGTCGTCTCAAAAGAATGACTTCTTTCCAGAGTGAATGGAAGGCAAAACGTCTGTGAATCTCATTTCAGCATCTAGCAGAAAAGCTGCCAGCCTGGTTATAGTAAACATGACAGTATTACGTTGTTTAATCTTATCTGGGTATGTCCCCTCCAGTGGTTTCCTGCTGGTAAACCACAGAGAAGAGAGGCAGTAGTAAGTAAACTAGAGGAAGTGAGATGAAATATAGTATGCTCCTTTGGTTAATAGGGGATTCATGTGAAGGATATTGCTAATTAAAACCAGTAGTATTTTCCGCCATCTGGGCTTTCAAAACCAGTTTCAGAGGATACAGAGGATGTTTTGTTTCACTGAATTGCTCATATCTTAGGAAAGCCACTGGGATGAAATATTAGTATTGTGGTAAACTGCTTGTGCTTTAAGAGCAACATGTGAAATAGGCACTTTACAGAGTGTGAGTACATGTTTCACCCACATAGCGTCCAAATGAAAGGTCAGCTTGGGGTTAGAAGAACAAAATCCACCCTCAGCCTACTCTGAGGTACAAGAAACTGACAAATCATCGTGGTTACTGGAATAGGAGCACTTGTGTCCCCAGGCATGTGTGGCTCCAGGGCTGCTCTTCTGATGAAGTCTGGGGATTTGCCTGCAGCGCTGACCTTTGCGCCAGCCTGCGGATGGCATGGGGATTCAGTGGGAGTGTGTGAAGCCAGCGGCTGCCTCACTGCTACTGCTCACAGCTTTCCACTGGTGTGACCAGAGGGAGCTGAAGATCTAGCTGGAATCGCCATAGAGAACACCTCACCTCATTAGCTGCATCAGGAAATACTGAGGAACATCAGCAAAAAGATTTGACAGTGAGATGACATCTTTATGCACTGGCGAGATCTTGTGTTCAGCACGTGCTTACTTCATCTGGATTCTAGGCTGATGCCCAAGGCTGAGGAAACAAACCCAAACTTTCTCCAGCTTGCCTATTCCTGAGCGCCCTGTGTCAGCAAAACGAGCCTCATCACGTGGCTACCAGATGTTTTTTCCACCTCCTGCACCACTCCCAAGGATCCCACTCAGATCCACTTCTCTAACAACGAATGAAAACGTCCACTTTTGTTGTTAGAGTTGACTTCACATCACTGGAAACAAACAGTTTGTAGGCGATGTCGGAACAATTCCTTGTATACTTGCAGTGCCTAAAGACCGGCTTCAAACCTGGCTGAGCTGGGTGCTTTGGAGTGAAGTACGAGCAGCAGAACTGAAGAAATGGTACTGCAGGAAAACGTTGGCACCTGTCTTAATTGGAGCTTCCCAACCTGTGGCCTGTGGGATGTCTTCTGTCTGATTTCTACTTGTATGTTATTTGGCCTGTAACTGAACTGTTATAATACCTTCTGGGTCCATATTGTCAATGGCTGAACTGTCCTGCTGTGATTTATCCCAAATCTGTGGCAAGTGAGTGTACTTCACTAGACAATTCAAATAAAATACATGCATCCTGGAAGAACTGGAAGCTGGAGGGAAGGCCAGTCTCCTCCTTTCTCCCTACCCTCTTCAATTATATGTTAATCAGTTTTTAGTTTGGGGTAAGAGTCTTGCCCCATTTGCTTTTCTGCTCTAGAAGCTTGAACATCCCTTTATTATTGCAAGAAGCTCCTGTTTACCTCTTTTCACCTGTGTTCTGGTTTCTGGCCCTTGTTCTCTCTTGTTGACTCCCTGAGGGTACACAGATGGTAGCCTGGAAGCCAAAAGGAATTATACTGGAGGAGTGAGAGAGTGAGAAGGAAAAAAAGTAAGAGAGAGAAAAAAAAAAGTAAGTGATCACAGCAAGCTTCCAGACTGTCCTAAGAGCAAAACCCTAAGACATATCAGTGTACTGGATCTTGTCAAGGTGCAGGTAATGATTATTTTTGGGAATGCAGCCTAAACAACGTTTAGCTTGTTGGCTGTAAATGTTTAGAACTGTTAAGTAGGATATCACAGTTCCATCACAAAGTACATTCTGTCAGCTGAGAAATACTTTTTTTTGTATTCACAGGCAGTACCATAGTTAGTCTGTTCTTTAATGGTGGACATCAGCCCCGGAGGCACAACACAGCAGAATGTCTGAGCATTTCTCTGATCCAAATTAAGCCCTTTTAGACACGACAGTATGCAGAGCAGTGAATTCAGCCTGTGGGCAGGAAGGAGTTAATCTCACCACTGCAGTCGGTAGCGACTGAATAGCATTTTTTCAGAGGATAAGGAAATGCCATGACTTACAGATAAGTTGTCAGGTTTTTTTAAGCATAGTGCTCTTTAGGATAGTAGGTGAAACGCCAAAATATTCTTGGAGGAATATGATTTGCATCCAAAGTGCTTTATAAAACGAGCCTTTTAAAGAAAACACGGTAAGTATATGCAAATATTGTTCTTAACATACAAAATATTACAGCTGTGCTGCCTATTAGCATAGTGCGCTACTACCTTCCTAAGTTTGCACATAAAACGTAGCCAAGCTTTATAAAAGAACCATTTAGCTTCGCTGAGGGTGCAGGCAGCAGAAAATCAGCCGCAGCAGAGGTGGGTCAGGCGCTAAATGGGCAAGTTCAGCCGAGCGGAGTGGGAGCTGAGCCCGGGGCGGTGGCAGGGGACACCTGGCGGCGGCTCTCGCCCGGCGACTCTCCCGGAGCCTCCCGACGGCGCTTGCCGTCTGCAGAGGGGCTGGAGAGCCACGGCTCTGCTCATCCAGCTTCCCTCCGACGCGAGAGATGCAGCGTTCAAGAGGGATGGCAGCGAGGGGAGAAAATTCAGCAATTGCTGCAGAGTCTGAAGTCGCGAAAGACAGCCTGTCCTCGGAGTTCTAAGAGGGGCTCATTGAAACAAGCAGCCAGAGCCCCCCGGGAGTGAGGACTTGGCCAGCACAGAAAACAGACAAGCACTGCCTACCATACTCTGTGCACATTTACATCTTTCCTGATTCCCTCTGTTTCCATTAACATTTTCTGTCATTCTGGCATTTTGTTCCGTTTTTAAAGAAATGAACCTCCCAGGTTTTCTCTGCCTGTACGTGACAAAGTGAAAAATACAGTATTCCTTTCACTTGTGGTGTTTTAGTATTTTTCCCCAGGCTCATTGTCAGGACAATAATAATATTATTCATGTGGTCATGCTTTGCTACAGAGACAGTCTGCTGCCTAACTGGACTAGTGATTTTGGCTAGAAATGGTAACATTCTAAAATACCATTTTAACCAAAAGAATAACACTCAAGGAGGCATCCAAACCCTAACTAATGAATGTAATATTTGCCAGTGCTTTTAGAATAAATGTTGACACCTTCAAGTTTGTTCTAAAAAGCCTGCATGAACCTATGCTTAAATTTATGATTGTGGACCGTATTTCTTGATGTAAAATGTGCATTAATGGAACGGTTAAGCACAATAACCCAAAATTTGGCCTGCCCTGGATGTTTTGGATCTTTGGCATACACATGGTAGTTTCTTTCCGCTAAAGCCTTCTGCTGTTTCCAGGAAAAGGTAGGCAGTGAGAAGTTTGCTAGGCAGCAGAATACTTGTAAATGTCAACATTCAGCCTGCTCGCCAGAGCTGAGCAAACTGGTACAACCAGAAAGTTACATACCCATGAGAGGTGGGTACGGGCGGAGGGGAAAGCAAGTGAGAGGACTGGAAAAACATAAAAGAATCCTGGGTTGTTTCTGTAGGGTTCTGTAGGAGTAGACTTTATTTCAATGATGTTGCAGGCTTCATAATTTCGGGTAGCAGGTGGGAGCAGCCACATCAGTCATGATAACATCTATTTTGCAACCTCTATGTAGAAGTGGGCTCTATGATTACAGATCTGGTTCTTTGCAGAACTAGCCTGCAGAGTAGAAATAGGGAAATTCAAATTCTGAAACCAGCCTTTGGTTTGCTCACCAGAACGCGATGAGGAGGTGGAGGAAATGTGGATACCTAGTCATGGCTTATTTGGCAGGCAAAGTAAACCTGTTCAGGGCTGTACAACACAGAGGGAAAGCACCATGCTCGTGACCAGGTGCAACTTAAGAGTGGTACACAGGAGTGTAATTCCGAGGACTCCACTGACATGTGTTTCTTCGCTATAGGTAGCTCCGGTTTAAAGCTGTGGGTAAGCACAGGCACTGCGGGATGTGGACACTTGGCAGGAGCGAGTCCCCGCCGCAAGCGCGGAGGGTCTCAGACTCAGAGCCCGGTAGGATGACACAGAGCCGCGGCCACCCCGCTGCACGGCACCGCGGGGCTCCCTCGGGAAGGCGCCGGAGGGCTCAGGAGCCCGCGG